>NC_056737.1:71549786-71639640 GCF_019279795.1 Protopterus annectens | reverse complement strand
GTGCTGTGTCTCAGTAATCTCGGTAGCACTTTCTGTAACTGCGCAATGCTGTAGTGTAATAAGGTAGCACGTTCTGTAACTGCATAATGCTGTAGTGTAATAAAGTAGTTAGGTTGGTGTTCTAATCCCAGACTTGCCAAGTGTGTGTGGTTGTCCCCGTCTGCCTGAGGACTGAATAATGCTTTTAGACTGCTCACACTCCATGCAATTCCTATACCCACCTTTGGCAAGGCTGATGATGTCACCCACCTACAAATACACCTCTGGGAGTGCTGTGTTCTAGTAATCTCGGTAGTGCATTCTGTAACTGTGTAATGCTGTAGTATAATAAAGTAGTTAGGTCAGTGTTCTAATCCCAGACTTGCCACATGTGTGTGTGTTTGTCCCCATCTTCCTGAGGACTGTATAATGCTTTTAGACTGCTCACAGTCCATACAATTCCTATACCCACCTTTGGCAAGGCTGATGATGTCACCCACCTACAAATACCCCTCTGGGAGTGCTGTGCCCCAGTAATCTCGGTAGCGCATTCTGTAACTGCGTAATGCTTTAGTTTAGTGAAGTAGCTAGGTTGGTGTTCTAATCCCAGACTTGCTAAGTATGTGTGTGTGTGTGTTTGTCCCCATCTGCCTGATGACTGAATAATGCTTTTAGACTGCTCACACTCCATACAATTCCTATGCCCACCTTTGGCAAGGCTGATGATGTCACCCACTTACAAATACACCTCTGGGAGTGCTGTGTCCCAGTAATCTCAGTAGCGCGTTCTGTAACTGCGTAATTCTGTAGTGTAATAAAGTAGTTAGGTCAGTGCTCTAATCCCAGACTTGCCAAGTGTGTGTGTTTGTCCCCATCTGCCTGAGGACTGAATAATGCTTTTAGACTGCTCACACTCCATACCATTACTATACCCACCTTTGGCAAGGCTGATGATGTCACCCACCTAGAAGTACACCTCTGGGAGTACTGTAACCCTGTAATCTGGGTAGCACGTTCTGTAACTGCGTAATGCTGTAGTGTGCTAAAGTAGTTAGGTCGGTGTTCTAATCCCAGACATGTCAAGTGTGTGTGTGTGTCTGCCTGCATGAGCCAAGTACAGTGCTTTGTAGAGTTTGCACTCTTTGTACAAATCACATAACCACTTTTGTCATTCCTGCTGTTGTCACCCACATAGGTATACACCTGTAGGTGTGCTGCAACCCAGTATTCACCGTAGCGCATGCCCTAAAAGTGTATTGCTGCAGTGTGATATGGTAGATAGGGATTCATATACAGGACATGGCAAGTGTGTGTTTGTCTGTCAGAGCCTGTGTAGAGGTGGCTGTGAGTGTCTTACCATTGGATATGTTGGGAAGTGGATTTTGTAGTTTTCCTATATGGTGTCCATCGCATGACACATTGGCCACCTCAAGAGGAGTACAGCTGTCAGTCAGCCATGGGACTGTTTTGACAAGCCATGTCCCTACATCTGGCAAAAGACCTGGTGAACAAAGTATGCAACCCTACTAGTACCCAGTATATGTCCCACACCCATGTGCCATGCACAAACAAACTTGCCTAGAATATCCCGCTATGTTGCTAATACCATGCACATTGATGACAGATAGGCATGGTGTGAATGCAGTGGCCTGCAGAGGACATGGCACCCTGTACAGCGGTACAATAGGCACATATATGCGGACATTGTGCCTTCACTATGTTCCACACTGGATGCCTGCAACATATGTGATGCCATCAAATGTGATCCACAGAGGCCATATAATGCTGTACATATGTGCCCTGTATGGACTAATGCCACTGACACCAGGGAATACCTGTATCATACTATCAATGCAGGTGCAGGGTCAACCTGCTCACTATAAGCAGGTTTCGCTACACCAGACCACTATTGGCATATCGGAGGATAACAGGCTGTGTACACAACATGTGCCTGCTAAACCAGGTACACCTGTACATGTCACTGTACAGTATTGTGGGACATGCACATCCCAGGCAATGTCCATGTGAAGGACTATCAAACACAGACATGGCATACATTGGAAAGCTATGGTCATACACATTGGTAACAAGGATGTCAGGGCAGATCATGCAGTACCCATCTGCGTGGGACATTGCAGACACTACACCCCTGCACTGCACACAATTGTCAGGTGATGTGATGCCAAGGATTACCCCTCACCCAGCCTTGTACAGCCATCTTGCACAGCCAACCACCACACACCCATGAAGCAATGCATACATGCATGTCAGTACTGGCACCTTGTGTCTGCATGTGGGTTATGATGCTCCCAACCACAGTCACTCCCAGTATAACCCTCGTTGGCATACCAACAGATGTCAAACACTTTCACATGCCCTAGCCCATAGAACCTCCAGATATCCCCTGTGGTGCATGTAGTCCTGTGCATTACTGCAGTGTGGCAAACTAAGTAGTTAGGTTGTGTATTTGTGGCCCTGGCAAAGAGTGTCAATGCGTGTCCATTTGAGAATGTGGTTGTGGTGACAATGGCATCCGTTCACGTGGACAGCCATGTCTGCCACACCTAATGTATGTCTACTATATCTCTGTTGCAGATGTTACTCACCTACACATATATATGTTCTTACAGCACAGCAACATGTTGCCTTTGTGGCACATGTAGTAACATCATGCACATCTAATAGTAATGACTAGTCAGTCAGTGGTTTGACCCTTGTACTGTTAGGCGTGTGGCAGACAATGCTTAGGGTTAAGTCTCCAAGCCCTTCCCTAGTGTACTTTGCCTGTCCCACCCACACACTCTCTGGTGGATGTAAAGGAGTACACCTGCTCAGCAGCAGCAGCATGTGTATTGTAAGTGATGGACATGGTCAGGTGTTGGCCTCTGCACCTATTGCAGTCTTCCTCTAGCTGATTGCATGTGGAACAGCTGTGATGGTGTTCCCATAGCCATTCGCATGATAAACACAGTACACTATCTAGGGAAAAATGTTGGCATTTGGCCATGACAGTCGCTGTGAGTGGTACCTGGATGGGGTGTTCTGACATGGCATCACAGATGATATCTGGATGTACCCCAAACATTATACACAGTGGGAAATAGCCTAAAGACAGGAGGGTGATGTGCTACACATGACTACAGCATGTAAGTGTAGCTATGCTGCATTGAGACTACTGCCTGTTTAGCATGTGTGTAGTAATGGCTATTCTGCATGTTTTAATACAGACATGACAGTACTCTGTTCATGAGGGACCCCCATCTGTAGGGCCATCTGTGAACTGGTCAGTGTGTGCAACCATTTGTTTCCTGTGTTACACACTGAACACACATATGTGCACAGCAGAAGCATAGTGTGAGGATTGCAGACAGTACATGATGATAGGGATGTGTTACTGCCATTGCATCCCTGACTGGACATGTGTCACATGAAACAGTGGTATGACAGACACTGTCTGGGGTTCCCAGTGACAAGCCAATAATGGGCAACTATTCATAGCTGTGGTCATACGTCTACTACACATTGTACAGATGGCATGCAGTATATATGCACGTGTTGTGCTCCCTCTACAAATGTATACCATCTGTTGTGTTGGGTTGATGGTGATATCTATGCATACTGTTGTATGTAATCCTGTATGCTGGTGTCTATCACTAAGTCGTATGTGGGTTTAAACTGCAACACCATAGGCTGAATGGGTTGGGAGGTCCCGGCAGAACCTCCTGTCCCACTTCAGCTGACCATGGCACCAGGCACTGGCACATCTGGGGCCCAGCCTTGGACATCAGCCTCTGTTGGCTCTGCACCACCTTCTGGTGGTACCACCACTGAGGATGGAGCATGTCCCCCCTGGGAGCAGGACCAGACAGGTACATGTCTGCTGTTGTGTGGTCCCGGATGTGTTGAGTTGGGGGCTCATGAAGGGGTTCCAAAGCCAGATATGCAAGCTCAAGGGTGGAGTCACATTTACAGGGTGATGCTGCCCCTCCTGGACAGCCCCCAACACTGCCTCCTTTGCAGCTGTTTAGGTGCAGTGGCAGCTGCCCATGGCTGGGGACCTCCATCCCACTGTTCCCATGGGCTTGTGAATGCTGAACACCCATCCCCTTCTGGGGTGTATCCCCCAACATGTGTCATATACCAACCATGTATGCTGTCATGTCTGTGATCCTACCCTACCTATCATCCACGGCTATACCTACACTCTTTCCCTTACATCCGACACTCACCTACAGAAACATAAGGCCAATCAGCTCCTAGGACATCTGTCCTATACATAGCTGTCCATTTCACACATATGCCCACTGGACACATGTAACCCTTGTAATATGCTTCACAACATACTCCTGTTATCCTCACCCCTGTCCCTCAGGAGCACGATCCTGGTATTCACATCACTCATAAATGGTCCAGGAACATATAATGAGGACGACCCCATTGTACACACAACACTACCGGTCCTTCTATGGTTACCCCATTTACCTATATGATGATGATGATGATGATGATGCTGCACACAACACCTTGCAAGAGTATTGTTCACACATAATGATTGAACAGGTACTGTTGTGTTAATGTACATTGCATGCACAGAGTGATGTATACGGCCAATGTACAACTATTTGCATGTATGACTGAAATGTCTGTCTGAGGGCGTCTTGAGATCACATAGGACAACACCACTACATAATACAGGCGTCACTGGTGTTTCCCGTTTCATTCATTTGTAATGCTTTGTTGCCACATGGTATGTTCCTGATATATCTCTATATATGTATGTACCTATATGCTGGACATAAACACTCACACATACATCTACATGATGGGATACATTCCTATACTGTTGAATGACTGTGCTGCATGATATGTTTGTGGTACTGTCGTTGTCTGTATATCTGCCATGGAATATTGGTAATTCACATTAGTTCTGTGTGTAGGGTCCTGTTTCCGAGCTTTGCAGAGGACGTTTATTTGGTTGCAGGGCAGAACAAGGCCATTGGATATGGAGGAAGTAAGGCACATTAAAGCAGTTGGGAGCGGGTGTGCATGGGTTTGCGAGGTGTTAAGCACTGCTGACCTCTGGTTACAGCCTCTTACACTCGGTTAGTGTCTACATTGCTTTACCAGTGCAATACTCGCATACTGGTAGCCAAACAGGCTTACACCCGCTCACTCCCGCACTTGCAAATGCACAGACATTGGTGCTTGCATCTGACACTCACACCCCTGGGTTGGAGTGAGGACCACAATATTACCTTGTGATGCCTATTACATTGGACTACATGACTACAGTATCGGGAATGGCTGCCATTTAGGAGACGGCATGGCGTTCGACTGTACGGAATCGGCGGCATGTCCAGTGAATTAATCATATTTGTGTGTTCCTCATACAATCTGCTCCCATCTGGCTGATACATGGGAACCGAGACTCTTCAATACAGACAAGTAATTGGGTTTTGGATGCCACATCCATCGGCTGAGTCATGCTACCGCATACCTATTATAGGTTTGCCACCTTTTCAATTGGCCAAGGTGGGACTTTAGGATTAACACCTGTCCCACTTTGCGAGGGACAGTCCCTCTTTAGGCAGTTGTGTCCTGCGAAAATAATCAAGACATAGCAAATGTCCTGAGATTACTGGACAAAATGATATCCTATGTTTCTTTAATAGTTGCATAAAACAGTTATTTTATATATGAAACCTCTATATGTTATGTGAAGTAGCATAAGCAATTCAAATGTTACTAGAATAAGCTTTTATTTGTGCAAATAAGTAAAATTCTGTACTATGCATGGCTGTAGGTATGTTTTGTCCTGGAAAATCTGACATTTCTACAGAACATGTCCCACTTTGGGCATTTTAAAAGGTGGCAACCCTATAGGGCCTTTATGTAGAGACGTCAGATTTTGCAGAGCAAAACATACCCACAACCAGTACAAAGGAGAGTACTTCACTGTTTTGCCTAGATAAAAGGTTATTCTTGTAGCATTATAGTTGCTTATACTGTTTCTCATAGCATTTAGGTGTTTCAGATAGAAACTAATTGTTTTATGCAACTACTACAGACAATATAGGAAATCTTTGTCCTAAATCACAGGACATCTGCCATAATTACAATTATTTTGCAGGATACAACTGCCCAAAGGGGAGTGTCCCTCACAAAGGTGGACAGAAACCATATTATTCTATCATCTTTCTAAGGTAGTCGGCAGAATATGCGCTTTCTCTCACTAGCAGACCTCTCATACTAATGGGGAAGAATGAACACTGAAACAGGGACACTGCATAACAACCTCAGGGACACATTTAGAAGTTTGATGCTATTAACCTGACACATTGACAGACCCAGAGCATATGTATTCATACAAATTGTCTGAGGTACATGCTGTTTATGACTCTTACATGTTGTCATTATTCATTACGTTTATTCACAGCACCTTTCCTCCTAATATCACTAGTTCTAGGAGGGTTTAGTTGGGACAGAGTTACAGTCTGATTCGTAATCACGGACGTCTCTGGTAATCAGGGACAGTTCAATGGTATGGTCCCTATGCGTTCCTCCAATGGTTTACGGACTATCCAGTGGATGTGCTCTTAAGGTTTGGGAGGTATGGGCGTCTGCTATGCCCACATCAGAATATTACTTACATCCATGGGGTGGTCTTAATATGGCTCTGCCAGCCAACACCTGCATGCCTAGGCCCATAATCACATACTCATAGTTCCCCTACCTGCCACTCCTCTACAGCACTCATCCTTACTGTGGGCACAGGTGAGGTATAAACACACCCCTACACACTGCCCACTCTCCCCGTGTCGGAACACATGTCATATGTTGTGTCAACCCATGTGTTATCAGGCTTGCACAACCTACTGGTCCGTGTACATCTACAGCCTGGTCACATCAATCATTACAGGGCTTGACTCCAATCACAAAATTTTTGGTGTCCAACAAGGGACATCGCTGTCCATGTTTCAAGTGTAGACTTTGCAGATCTCTCCCACTGGTAGTTTCTTGCTGGTGGTCTGGGAAGCAGTGGTGTATTTACCTTTATTGCGTGTCTGTATGTCTCACCGGCCTAGCTGGGGGTGGGGGGGTAGACATTTGTTTATTGGACCTCTCACCAACATATGCCCGGACTGAACATATGTTACCTGTAACTGCTGCATCATATCCTAGGTATATACATGCGTATATTTACTGTAACATAGATACATATATATATATATATATATATATATATATTTATATATATATCTACTTACATTAATATATACAGATATATCTGCATATGTATGCATACATGTATATTCATATATTGCTGTGTGTATATATATATATATATATATATATATATATATATATATATATA
The DNA here is from genome assembly GCF_019279795.1 of Protopterus annectens. NCBI lineage: Eukaryota > Metazoa > Chordata > Ceratodontiformes > Protopteridae > Protopterus > Protopterus annectens. Next base: position 71,632,286 of record NC_056737.1, on the reverse strand, counting down.
TATATGATTTAACGACATATGGGTCTATGGTTGTCTGCATATGTATAGATTCATATGTGGGTATGTATCTGTATTCTTTCTCTGTATGTATACATTCGTACTACGGCAAGGGAGAAGCATATCTCTATCTTGCTATGGGTACATATACACACACATAGCTCTACTTATCTACTTATATACGTCTACATCTGGTTATTCCGTTCCATGCCATATAGATTACACTTTGCTTTAGTGGTTCTCGCAGTGGGTGTGGCTGCTCGTTGGGCGACGCCTCTGCCCAATGAACACATTTGCTTGCATCCCTATGGCTGTCCATATTGGCCAACATCAGCCAACACCTGCACACCTGGACCCATAAGTAGCTACCCATAATTCCCCCACCCTCGCCTTCTCAACAGCACCCATCCTTACTCTGGGACCTGGTGGGTTCTGGACACACCACTACTTGCTGCCCACTCTCCACTTCACGGGACCCACTTCATACAATTGTCTCAGCCCATGGGTAATCTGGGTTACCCACCCTTGTATTCTGAGTCTGTATACACTGCGGACAAACTGGATGATCTATCCCATTCCTATGGTTTGGCTAATTTTTGGGGTGTCCCGCAAGGGATGCTGCAGTATGTGTTCCATGATTAGAATCCACGGGTTTACTGTGTCCCCCCACGGGTGTATCCTGCCTGTGGCCTGGGGAGCAGTGGAAACTTTACATTGCCTGCATGTATAGTTCCCATGTCCAGCTGTAGGGGGGAGTGGAAGGGCATGCTGCGTGTGTCATGTGTCTTGCCTGGACTCCTCACTTCCATTGCCATAGCCTATGAACAAATGTCATTCCTGTGTGCTTTTTCCTATCATAGCTGTATATCTCTATATATCTACGCACACCCACACACAAATATATATATATATATATATATATATATATATATATATATGTATTTATGTATTTATATATGTACATATATGTGTGTATATGTGTATATATATATATATATATATATATATATATATATATATATATATATATATATATGTATAAATATATGTCTATACATATATGTATATATATTCATAATCTGTGTGCCTGTAAACCAATACATTCCCCGCTCATACGCACTTACACATGCGTAATGGTGCTTATATCTGCTTCACCAGCATACTAGTGCCTTATTTATTATGACACCAACACTTCACTCCAGTTATCTTGTAATCGGTATTTAGCACGTTATACAGCGGACAGATGTCGCAATATGTCCATGTATGGATGACTGATGGTAATTGGAATGTGATACAGTGTGATCCAGTACAAGAATGTCTGTTCGTTAGGGGGGTGCTCTAACGAATGCACTATTGCTGTGCCGCTCCATATGCATATATACCCATATATATACCCATATACCCATGGCTCCTGGTTCCTCAAACACACCCGAACGCCTCCCTAACACTGCTGTTATCCATTCTCCTGTTGGATTCGTGGTGTATCAACACCACTACACATTGGCCACACCCTACTCCTATAGAGCCATCCCATCAGTTTACTCACTCCACGTATCCTCAAACCTCCCATACATTTAGTCCACGAACATTGTTGATGTGAGCGACCAAAGGAATACGTTTTGCTATTATTGGGATGACCCACATGGGATACACAAGTGTTTATGACAGGATTAGATTCTAGACTTTATTACATCTTTACTCCCGTTAACATGACACTACAATTCATTAATATGTATGACTATGCGATATCGCACACATTCAACATGGGAGCCTAGTTATGTACGTGTTCAGTGTATTTATTTTACAATTAGACCGGTTAAATACTTGTTGTTGCCGTACCGGGCAGATCATAGGAAGGATTCCATGTGTGGGGAAGCCCTCACATTGGATTATCTTCAGCACAGCACTGACTTTGGACACTGTACATGCCTCTGTGTTCTAGCAGTTTCGTCCCGTCCCTCTTCTGCACAGCCTATTATTCCATCTTCTGTTGATGTTTGCATGTGCACATTCCTATTATTTATGTCAACAAATGGAATGCATGTGTTACAGAGAATGTACTTCTATATATTGTTGTCTGCATGTGTGTATGCATATATACCTATTACGAACTAGCTGACCTCCACAGGGCGGTCCAGTTAGAACCGGGCTATCCAACCCTTGCACGCCTGGATCCATACTTTCATACCCATAGTTCCTCCACCCTGCCCGTGTTGAATTTACATGCGTAACTTCCATTATCCATTTGTTATCGCAGCCATGACACACCTTTACACATTACCCTCTCCAGAGCGTTTGGGGCCCTACACATATTTTTCAGCTGTGGTTTTCCATTTAACCGCTGATTCACGTCATGCAAAAAACTTCTACATTCTTACTGTGATACGTCACCCTAGTTCACATTTCATTGGTATTATATCATTATACAGCATAAATTTAGCAAGATATGCTCGTATACGGATTACGTGTCATAAATGGTGTGTGCTGCAGTCGAACCGGCAACGTCTGCTCGATAGTCAGATGCTCTAACCACTACACTATTGGTGTTCTGCTTCATTTATATGTATACCCATTGTTCATAGTTACCCGAACACACGCCTCAACACTTCACTAACACAGCAGGCATCCATTTTCCTGTTAGGAAAACTGCACTACTACATATGCGCCATTCCTACTGCTTTAGACACGTCCCGTATGTTGGTCACTCCAGGTATATTCAGACGTCCCAAGCTTATAGTCCTGGGACATACGTTCATATCATCGTCAGGGTGTTCAATTAGTTTTCCGATTTTTGTCTCATCCGACTGTTGACTGGGACTGCCCTGTATCTGTTTGAAAGTCAGACTTAGCACGGGGATATAGTTAGTTCCACTTATAGCATCCTACCTGTGACTTGGACCACGAATGGGCAGATATTGAGCGAATGCTCTGACCATTGGTAGGGTTGCCACTCTTTCATATGACCAGAATGGGACATTTTCGGGGCACACGTCAGATTTTACAGGCCAACACATACCCATGGTCAGTACAACGGATAGTACTTTAGTATTATGCCTAAATGAAAGCTTATTTAGTTTAGTAGTTTTAGTTGCTTATTCTGTTTCTTGTAACATTTAGGTATTTTATGAAACTATTACATAAAATATGGGACATAATTATGTCCTACAATTGCAGGATATTTAACATTTACAATGGTTTTGGTAAGGACACAACTGCCCAGAGAGGGACTGTACCTCACAAAGTGGGACAGGTGGTAACCCTAACCATTGGACTAGGCTTAGCAAATGGCAGTGATGTGCTAACATGCTGCATTTTGCTTCCACTTGGTATAACAATCAACACTACAATGGAATACGAGCACGGGTTTTTAAATATCATTTGTTCGAGGGGCGGGGACTCAATATTCAGCTACGTGCCTTTCTGTTTACTTTTTATTTTGATGTTCGCAAAACTGTCTTGTATGCTTTGCATACATTTGAGTATCCACAGACACTGACAGGAGTGATTATTATTAGAGGCAGGCTGTACTAGTCAGCATTTTAGGTTGCGCGTCTGCAGCCAACTTGTTCACGCCTCAGTGCAGTGCTTAGACACGCCCCCTGCACTTGCGCACGTTTCCTATGCACGTGGACATTGCAGCAGCGCGCCTTCATTAATATGCATGTGGTGCTGCTGTGCCATCTCTATGCCGCACGGTCGGCACAAGGCTAATGCCGTCCTTGCGCCGAGCTTCTTGAATCCCGGGGAGGATCTAATATATATATATATATATACTATTCCAGTGGTATCCATTTCATGGGTTACGTCTGATCACAAACTGATAAACGTTGATAAAATTTCTAATCCTTCCAAAGCAAATATCACTGAATTCGAGGACTTCAGATGTACAAATCTTCTCAAGTTCATATATTGCGTATTCAGATATAGCTTTATTAATCAGGATGTTAATGTGGCAAATGCTGAGGCAGACAAATTTTATTCTCAGCTGGATAAATGTATTAACTTAGCTGCACAACTCGATCAAAAGAAAATGGGAAATTTCAGAGCAAACCAGAATGTGGTTCAAAAGCATAAATAAAACATATGACAAATGAAAAAGGCTTCTTAAAATGTACAGTAAAACTAAAGCTCCTCAAATCAAGGATAACATCAAGATATTTTTAAAAGGATTGAAAAAAATGCCATTAGGAAAACAAAGGCACCCAATGAACTCTTACATCAGGAAAATGAAGAATAACATTCAACATTGCTGAGAGCTAATTCAAAATGGAAACATCCACTCAGATCCAGAGGATATTGCCAACAAGCTAGCAAACAGTGTAAACAGTGTAAACTTCACCCAGGAGACAACTGTACAAATCCCTCATATATCTGAAGTTCTCCAACCCCCAAGTTATCATCAGAGAGCATTTCCTAAAATACTTTCTAAAATGAAAAATACCTCCTCCATGGGACCTGATAATATGCCCGGCTGCCTAATACACAGCAGTAAACAAGCTAGCAGACCCACTCCATAATCTAATCGTCCTAAGCTTAACAACTGGCTTTGCCCAGCAGTTATGGCACACGGCTGTGGTGATGTCACTTCACTGACGCTGGAAATTACAGATCCATCAAAACTGCTAAGTTTCATATGCAATGCCATGAAACTTATCATAAAGGGGGTCTGTAGTACTTCATTGAAATAGCAATTCAGTGAACAACGCTATTCAATGAACATAAAACAGTAAACGTTCACTTAAGTGAATGTTCACATCCATGAATGTGTTACATAGGGAAAGGAGTTACTTGGCCAACATGAGGAAATGGCCTTTTCTCCACTGTAGTGTGATCTTGATGTTGGTTTATATAAGTAGAGGATGGGGGACACTGCCTCCCACATTGTGGTGTGTGTGGGGCACATGCCCCCACCTATGTGGGTTTAATATACTATGGTGAGTGTTACATTGGGAATGTTGGCCAAGTAATTCCTTTTCCTATGTACCATATTTTCAAATGTGAATGTTCTCTTAAGTAAATGTTTGCTGCTTTATGTCCGTTGAATAGCAGTTCACTGAATTGCTATTTCGACAAAGTAATATAGACACCATAAAGAACCTGATTAATGCTGATATCAAAAATCTTGTCAGACTTGACCTCCAGCAGTTTGGCTTTGTCAGTGGTAGGTCTTGTCTGATGAATATAATAAGCTTTTTCAAGAGTGTGGCATAGGTCATGGACAGTGGTCACGGTGTCCATATGGCATGCCTTGACTTTGCTAAGCCATTAGATAATAGACCTTGTGCCAACATAATAAACTAAATGCACTCCATATTGACCCCTATATAGTTAGCTGCAAATTGGTTAAAGGAGAGAACCTACACAGTGAGGGTGGTGGGTGCTGCATTGGAGATGATGAAAGTAGCCGGTGAAGTTTACCAGGGATCTGACATTGAACTTCTACTATTAGACATTTACTTACCTGATCTCCAAATCACAAATGAAAATATCTGATTAACCAACTTTGTAAATCATTGTAAACTAGATCTCATCCTTAAGTCCTCCTCCAAGACACAGGCAGTCTAACATGAGCTTATATTTGTTAATATGTAGTGCACTAAAAAGGGACTCAAATTAAATACTAAAAAAATGCAATACTTCATTTAGTACACAATCTCTCCCTTCAGCGTATAGTACAGACAACACCCCAATGCAAAAAGAGAATATAGTGAGAGATCTTGGAATATGAGTGCATAGTTCCTTGTCATTTGACTATCATCTTGCAGTGCTGATTAGAATGTCTTTTTACCTTGTACAATACTTTACAAAATGTATATCTTCAAGATCAGAAGAAAAAGTCCTTGTCCTCTGTCACAAAAGGAAATATTGTCAGCCTAGCTATCTGGAATTTTGTGAATATTAATATGATTTATATAGAAGTGTGACAGAAGGAGATACTGCCAGCCCAGCTCTCTGGAATGTTGTAAGTGGTTGTGTTTCATTTGTGTATAGCAGCATGATTCATATGTCTGTGTTACAAATGTATTAGAAAAGTATGTCATATTGTATAGACGTGTGCTGAATCGATATTGTTTTATACACTATTGTAACTGTTTAACAGGGGAGACTGAAACACGGAAGATTAACTTGCAAAACTTCAAAAGAATGATTGAGGTTAAGTTACTTTATAGCTGAGCCATAAACAAAAGATGTTATCTCTCAGTTTCAGTGCAGTAACAGACACAATGTCTAGAACTAGAAGTTTTTTGTATTGTCTTTACATGTGGAGGAATGTAAGTTATTTTACAACTTCCACCATTTTCCAAAGATCTGAGGGCTATGTATTTTTAACAGGGAGATGCTAAATGCTGGCAGTTTCTAGCAATGGGAGTTTTCACCTGGGATAGTCAGATGACAAAAGTGATGTCATCCTGCAAGTATCACAACAGCAATATTTGAGATATTAATTTAAGAACTCTCTGAGAGAGAGAGACCATATTTGAGACTGTCCTGCAATGTTGTTTTAAATATTTCCTGTGATGTTGAACTCTGAAGTCACTATGAATATATATTTAGTATTGTCTGGTTCTTTTATTATTTATTATTAAATATATTTAAACCTATCATTGTGGCTGATATTTGTGAGACATATTTAAGCTCTTAGGGTACTTGCATATATATTTGATGAGACTGTGCAGGCCACTCCTAATAGCCATGCCCTTGATCAAACTACAGTTTGGATTGATAGTAACATCGCATAGTAGCATTGGTCATCCTTTGTTAAGGGGCTTAAAGTAGCTGATAACGAGTGACTAGTGGCAGGTGAAACTACCTTATAGTCTGCGCAGAAGGAGGCATAGCTAGTAAATCATGCCAGCATTCCCCGTGTGTGTGTGTGTGTGTGTGTGTGTGTGTGTGTGTGTGTGTGTGTGTGTGTGTGTGTGTGTGTGTGTGTATAAATCAAACTGCTAGGTGAGTGAATCAGCTATTTGGGCAGGGACACGAAGCTCTGATTGGACAGAGAGGGTGCTGGAGGTCTTGGCTTGGTCACTCAGCTGAGATCTCAACTTTATAGCTGTGCCAGTGGGGAGTCTTATTGGGGATCTGGAGAAAGAGGGAGAAACCACCCCCAGACTGACTGTGGTCTCTGTGTGCTCTTAAGGGAAATTGCACTTTACTGTGTGTGCACTTGTCATTCACCAAGTGTGTACATCCCCCACTGTTGCCATTGGTAAGGATTGAGGCTCCTTGATTACTGGACCTGTGCTGGGGTGTCATACCCTTTTGTATTCTGCACACTGATTAGGACAATCATAGAATACAATGCTGTATCTGGGAAGTATCTCACTAGACACATCAAGCAACTGGAAAGACCACAGAGGTTTCTAACTACAAAGATCAAGAGCTTAAAAAAATGATACACCAAGACAGGCTGGAAGCTCTATTCCTGTATTCAGTATCCAATAGACTCCATGGAGTGATATGTGTCTCATTTATCAGCCTGTATGGGATCCAGTAGTACAAGAACTCCTATACCTTCCTAAGTCAAGCAGTCCTACAAGGTTTCCTATCAAATGCTTGACACTTGGAATGTTGAGGTGAGCAAAGCCTGTCCACTGACAGTCAGAATATTGAAAACCAATACTACTGACTGCTCAAACTCACCCCCCTTTTGAACCTTTGTTAGCACTTGATACTGAGTTTGGAGTACTAGGGAGCTTCAGCTTTCTGTGTATATTTCGGGCATGCTAATTTTCGGCATGCTGACTTTTGTGATAAGGTTGCAGTAATTGCGTGACTCGACCTTCCAAGTATCAAGCATTTGATAGGAAACCATTCTACAAATACTAGGAATAGAGACCTAAATCTACTTAACAAATCTTTCTCCATCTTGTTTTTTTTTTATATAGCATCTATTCCTTCTTTGGAACAAACTTCATCTCCAAATTAAGCAGTGTGATTCACTGACTTCCTTCAAAAAGGAGCTAGATAATTGGATGGGCATTCATAAATTTTTCCCTGGTATGACTGTCCTGTCCCTCCTTGAAAAAAGATGTAAGGCCTAGGGTAGGTACTGGTGAGATGTTATTGGCTTCCTGGTCCATTTGCCTTGTATGTTCTATGATTTTATCCTATGATTTTATATTATGGTCACATTTCTGATGCTTAAGGCCTACCCAAGTGCTCACAGAATATTCAGGTATTTAGAGATGCTTCCATGCCACAAACTGGGGTCCCCTTTTGGGTTTCCCCAGTTACTGTGTTCTAGCCACTTAAAATCCTTGTACAAAGAGGGAAGACCGGTGGACACAGTGATTTGGAAAGCAAAAAAATATGATCACATCAAAATCTGCACTTACATATTATGATACGCATTTACCATGTTAAGGTAGCCTGTGATATGTCACCATATGTTATTGATAGAGTGATGTCATGCCGTGGAGAATAAAAATTAACACCCAGTGGCTTCTGCATCACAGTCCATAACCATAGTTGTGAAGAACTCAGATTCAATTGAAGACTGACCTGCGTGATCCAGGCTGTCAAGAATTTCAATGACTGTGTGAGTACGGAAGGATGTTCTTTCTTTACTGACCACCAGCTGTTGTGCAACATTTTTCATATTTTCAACGGAATGCTTGTTACTGCAAGCAGACATCAGTGAACCCACTTCTCTGGAGGTCACAAGCAAATGATAAATCACCATATTAATGCAGATAGACTGCCCAGTTACCACTGCAGATCAACAAACCAAGGGAGGCACATTCAGAGATGCTTTGTTGTACAGGTTTCATTTTCCTCAGCTGGATAACACGTCCATGACTGCGATGATGATCCAGAAGGAAAGGCACAGACATCTTATAGCAGGTTTTCCATATAGTACAGTCTGCAGGTACCAATTCAAAGAAGACACACCTTTGGCTGTTCTGTGAGCAGTAAGATAAAGTTAAAAACTGGTGGTGGCTGCTAGTGTAGGAGTTAAGGTGGTCATTCCACTGAAACTGCAGTTGCAAGTGTTTGAAGAGGTGCATGTGGCTATTTTAAAATAATCAAAAGTTTTATGTGATTGCCAGGAACAGCCCAGTAATCAGAGCAGCTTGCCACACACTGTTCAGGGCATCAGTCTGTTCAAACTGTGCCCAAAACAGCACTGATCAACCCTTGGGAATGGACTGTCATAACTTAATCTTGGCAGGGGATTCATACAGATTTTGCATGGCTGTCCATGGTTACTGCTGTCCTTTTAGCCAAGGATGCCTGCTCCATGTGACCAGTGGTGTTTTCAGTGATGTTCTTTTCACTGTGTACATAGTGGAAATACTGAAGGAGGTCATTCCAAGACCAAAAGTACCAGGACAATGGATAAGTAATGAAGGGCCACAACTTGTAACTGAACAGTTTAGTGAAATCAGACACATTAAATCATTATCATGTCACCTAAGAAGCAATGCGTTATTGGAGTAGTTTATGCAAAGCTTGAAGAATGTTTTACAGCTAAACCAAAAAGATGACAAACTTCTTACAGGAGTGGGGATGTCCCATATGAAGCAAAAAAGAAAAGAAAGAAAGAAAGCCACCTGCTATTGTTTTCCTACATCCCATGGTGAATTTTAGGCTGGATCTGCTTGTACTTGGTACCAGGAGATGCAAGCGAGACCAAGGGCTAAAGAAAGTGGGACTATGGCTAACAAAAGCAGGAAATGTTGCTATGGGAGTGGTAGCTCTAGAAAAATAGATCAGAGTGAGTAGATGAAGCCACAGTGGAGGATTAAGCAAAGACTGGAGCCTCTCAAACACCATGGAGGCAGCATATCTGAAGACCTCAGTGTAGACCATTTGAGAGAGGTCAGGTGTCCATGTCAAAGAATTGCTACCTAAAATGCTGGACACTGATGTTGTGGTTCTACAGTTGCTATCTAATGAAGCAAGTGCTTCAGCAGTGGATACCCCTGCACCATCATCAATTACCCTGTTGGACAACAGGAATACTCCAGCTGAGGATGCAATATGGTACCTAAACTCAGCATGGAAAGCTCCCCAAAAGTTGGAAGGACAACCACTGATATTCTTAGGAAACGAAAAATTGTAACTTTATTTCTCATTGGAGGTAGAACTGCAGTGCTTTGGTATTTGCTATTCCAGTTAAGTATCCTTTTGGTGCCTTCAATTTTTTTAACTTAACTTTACTCTGTCAGGCAAGGTTTTTTTTTTACTTTGTTGTCAGATGTGTAACTTACCTGTATGAAGTCTACTACATCTGATACTGATTCATGACATTTTAATGTTCAGCCATTGCGAATAGAGCTATAATGGCTTCAAATTGTCATTTTGGGGCTCTGCATTATTTATACTCTCCGTGTGTGTGTGTGTGTGTGTGTGTGTGTGTGTGTGTGTGTGTGTGTGTGTGTGTGTGTGTGTGTGTGTGTGTGTGTATCATAGTGCAGTGTGGAATGGGAAATTTACCCTTTTCCTCACTGTAGTGTGATCTTGGAATTGGTATATTTAATTTACAGTGTGTTTGGGGGTTGCAGAGAGGGCTTGCCCCTTCTGCAAAAATGTACAAAAATTTTGAGGTTTTTTTTGGATGTTCGAGTTTTTGGAAACTCGATCCTATTGTCTCAACCATATGAATTTTGAGTTTCTGAAAACTTGATCATCTGATAAGAATATTTATATATATATATATATATATATATATATATATATATATATATATATATATATATATATATAAATGTGTGTATGTATGTGTGTGTGTATACATATATATGTATGCTTCTTGTGTAATTTTGTGCAATTTGGATATTTTTAGTTATTTTTAGACATATTGATCCTTCTGTGTACCTGGGATTCTTCTTCCATTTTTTTTCTTTAGTAGGAATGGCTTGCTACTCTACATACAAGCCATTCCAGAGAAACCACAGTAAAAGCTATAAGATAGTGTAGTTGTATGATGCACCCAACAAAACGTGGTTCTGTCCATCTATCCCCATTGTAAATCGTAAAGGATATCATAATGTAAGACTCTGTGTTGTACAAGTTGTCTGTTTCCAATGCTTGGCACTGGTCATATTGCGTACCTGAGAGCCACTCCACAAATGTAGCAGCCTGATCGACAGAGTATACATTTAGAATGAAATGACTGTTTCTAGATAATGTGCCTTGACTTGGTTTATAGCGTAAATGAACAGCATGGAGGAATTGGTGAAATTCTGAAAACAGCAGTCATTGTCCTTGAAACAATAAAACTGAAAGTGTATAAAGGGGAACCTCTATGTTAAGTCTGAGTCTGCAGTACATTGGAGTATTCCTCCAACTTTAAGATATTACAGTCACAGAGTTAGCATTTACAAATAATAGTGGCATAAGGAACACAAGTGGTATTGTAATGGTTTGGGGTATAAAGGCTGCACCCCAGAAAAACTGGTTAAATAACATGTAAGTGAGGATGAAAATGTGATGGATTTTTTTTTCTTGTTTTTCACAATCACACTGTATTTTTACATTTGTAGGGTTAAATGTGATATTACTTAATCTAAAGAACTATGACAATGCAGAGCAGACAAGGAGGAACCAAATCTATCAACTATGATATTATGCTTAACAGAGAATCATGCATAACTGAAAAAAATGAGAGATTCTTTTGGAAGTACTGCAGTTAACTAGTGATGGAATGAAATGGAAAAAAATTTCAGAGGTGTAACAACATTAATGTAGAACTGCCGATACTGAAAGACATCACAATGAAAGGAAAAATCACCAATAGGGAAATTAATGCGGTCTTGTTAATTTCAAAGAACAAATGGGTTGTGGCCAAGGGCTTAATGTTCAAAGCAAATAAAGTAATCTTTTCCAATCAATTTGTAAGACAAATGCATCAGAGGATACAAAATTCTCTTTGATGAATAATCAAATACAAAGTAAGGACAAGAGATAAGATGCACTGGCTTGGAATTTGACTTGCAGAAAAAGAACTGTGTAACTTGTGAGTTGTACCACAATAATAATCCAAATCAAGAAATGATAGCAGACACAATACCAGATTGTGATTTTATCACCAGTTCAAAGACGTAGCATATCTCATATGTGGGCAGATTATTATTCTAAGTTCCCTGAAATAATCAATGTGACAGGCACAAACAAGTACAAATATGAGTAGTCTAATAAAGCTTACATTCTTGAGACAGGTGACACCCTGTATTGTTATATCTGACAAGCGCTGCAGATGGAAGCTCCTGAAGCCATGTCTTTATGCAAAGCTGTAGTGCAACAGGAACTATCAAAAGAAAGAACATTGGCTGATCAGAGGAAACAATAATACTATTGTGTACTTTAGATTTGTAAGAAAACTGAAAAAATCAGACAGAGACATCAATAGTTTGAGTTAATCATGATCATGAAAACTAGGATATTGTTTTTTAATGTGTTCAAAATTATTATTTTAGTGTAATAAGACACTGGCATGCTTAGTATACAACTTAACTTAAAGGCTCAGCTTACTGTAACTAACTCATAAGACATATAAAATGTGTGTGCGTGTGTGTGTGTGTGCGTGCATGTGTGTGTGTGTGTGTGTGTGTGTGTGTGTGTGTGTGTGTGTGTGTGTGTGTGTGTGTGTGTGTGTGTGTGTGTGTGTGGTTTACTATTAAAATGTTGAAGGTGGGTTTGGTGAACACGGAAATGATGAACGGCAGTTGGCCGATTTCTGTGTTGCCAAACATTATAAATGCAAGAGCAAATATCAGCGAATGCAACTGTGCATTCACTGATATGTACTCAATGTTATACATAGAGATTGCGGTACAGTGTGGATTGGGAAATGTATCCCTTTCCTCACTGTAGTGTGATCTTGGAGTTGGAATATGTAGTTCGCAGGGGGTGTGGAGGGGGTGCAGGGGGCTTGCCCCCCTGCTATAACGTGAATGGCAGTGTAGGAGTCTAACTTACGCCTGCACCTACACTGATGTCACATTCAATATTCAACATAAATGTTGAATCTGCTGAATTTGTTCAAGAGAGTCGACATTTATATCTAATTAATATGCAGGCATTCATAGTTTCTGTTCGATGTTTTGTATGTTTTTTTTTTTTAAGTTCATTTTTTTGATAACTCGCTGACAGGTACTCCAGGTACAATAAAAGCACGTTTCAAATAAGGCTGTAAAATGTTTTTTATTAAGTGTTCTTCTTAAAAATCCACTTTTCGTCGAGTGACTTATGCTCAACTTCCTCAGAACTACAATACAGTCAACAAATCCAAAACCATATATAACATTTCAATGTTCTTTAAATCTCGTGCCTTCCACTCATATGACTTAAACTACAACAGGTATTGGCTCTCTGTTGCCTGTAATGAATAATGCATGAGTTAACAATTAAAAATTAAAAATTCAGACGCCAAATAAAATGTTAAAATATACGCATTCAATAGTCCTAAAGTGACTCATTATAAATGTATTGCACAAGTTGTTACTCTCCTTATATATGTGTACACTACTTTTGCAGAAACCTTTAAAAATATATGTCAAAACCTTCTATATAAATATTTTTATTTTTATCGTCAAGTAAACTTAAGAAGTATATTGAATTCAAGCATAGCTAACCATACGACTGTGAAGTAGCACAGACACATATTAGCTAAAGCTACACTTAACAAAAGGTTAACCATAGTTCGACATAAAAATGGTTAACAGTACTTATAATGGTGAGCGGAAAAAGTGGTACTTTACTCACCCTAGTCAACTACCCTACTCTATGAACTGAATAGAGTTCTTTAAAGTATTTTACCGTAAATACCATAATGTTACTATAATTAACTGTGATTTACATGTAACTACCTACTAAAAACAAAAATAATGAAAAACTAATAAAAATAATAATAATAAAAATAGTGAACTTACAGCTGTTGTCTAACCATGAGGGTTACCTTATCAAGTTTTTAAGGTGAAGAATACACATAATGGAACTACATTCATTAATTCCTGGGTATTGGCATGCATTTAGTCTCAATTGCCATATTAACTCACTTTTCTCCAATCTCAAAGATTCAGGTCCACCTCTACCATTACTGTGTAGCTGTTGTATTACTCTAAATTTAAAACTATGACCTTCATGTTCATTTACGTGTCTGGCCAGTGCATTTTCTACTTTAGATCTACTGATACAGTAAAGATGTTCATATATTCTTTCACAAAGTTTTCTGTCAGTTTTGCCTATGTAAAATGCTTGACACAGGATACACTTCGCTAAATATACTACTTGTTTACTTTGGCAATTAAATTTGCCCTTAGTTACGAATGTTCTATTCCTGACAGTAAATTTCTTCCCTTCATCAATATTTTTACAACACCTACACATATTACATTTGTACATCCCTGCTCTAGGGTGTGTCTTTGTATGTTCAGATTCAAGGATCACTTTTAAGTTACTACCTTTTCTGTAAACTACCTTTGGTCTTGCTGGGATTAACATTCTCAGCTGGTTGTCACCTGTTAGTATTGACCAGTTCTTGTTAATAATGTTCACTATGTCACAAGCGTCCAATGAGTATGTACAAATGAAGTAAAGGGGGTTCAAAGTATTTTTCGTGTTTCTCACTGCCTCCAATTGTCTTTTGGTGTTGTTCACTATTGGAGTGTAAAACCCCATTTTCCTTTTGTGTCTTACTTGTCTAGTTAAATCTTAGATTAAAGAGGCTGGATAACCCCTTTGGGTAAAGAATGTGAAAAGTACATCACATTCTTCTTCAAAGTTATTTTCTCTTGAAACCATTCTTGCAGCTCTTACCAGTTGGCCCTGCACTACTGATTTCTTCTGGTGTGAAGGGTGACAACTGGAATACTGCAAATAGGAGTTGGAGTAAGTTTCCTTACGGTAAATTTTCATTACAAATTACCTAGTTTGGTAATCCTTACTTAATGCAACATCTAAGTAAGCTATTTTGTCCCTGTTGTATGTATAAGTACATTTTAAAAAAAATAGTACTAGTGTTGAAAGACCCTACCATGTGGTTTAACTCTTCTTCTGTACCCTTAAACAGAACAAAAAATATCATCCAAGAACAGAGCTGTTCCTGGAAAATGGGGTGTGATAACACATGTGTTCTTTCCCAGTTTGCCATAACCAAGTTGGCAAAACTGGCCCCACAAGGGGAGCCCATAGCTACCCCAATTTGTTGGTGGTAAAATTTTTTGTCAAAAATTACATAGTTGTACGACAAAACTATGTCAAGTAGTTCTTCTATTAAGTTTATTTCCGCATCTGGGGCACTGTGTTGTCTCAACATAAAGGATACCCATTCTATTCCAACACAATGTGGAATAGACGGGTGCAATGTACCTTTGTACCACCCCTTTTGTCCAGAACACTTAATAAACAACATTTTACAGCCTTATTTGAAACATGCTTTTATTGTACTTGGAGTATCTGTCAGCGAGTTCCTCTGGATTTGCTCCTTGTGTGGTCTGACAGTTTGTGCTTTGTTCTACAGTTCGTTTTTCATTTTTTTGATAGTTAAACCCATATATATATATATATATATATATATATATATATATATATATATGGGTCTACTTTAGAACACCGACCCAGTTAGCCGACACACAAACCACCGACACCAAACAACCGACAACACACAATACCGACAACGCAAAACACCGAACACCAGTACACCGACACACTACGCGTAAACAACACATTACACTACATTACATATCCACTAGCCCAAACCCAAACCCTAACCCTAAGGTCCGACACTGCACACTTACCCTACCTGCACCCTAACCCTAACTCACTTAACCCACTAACCCTAAGATCCGACACTACCGCACACTTACCCTACCTGCACCCTAACCTAACTCACTTAACCCACCCCTAACCCTAAGGTCCGACACTACCACACTTACCCTACCTGCACCCTAACCCTAACTCACTTAACCCACCTAACCCTAAGGTCCGACATTACCAGACACTTACCCTACCTGCACCCTATTCCTAACTTACTTAACCCACCTAAAACATAAACCGTCACTAACACACACTTACATTACCCAAACCCTAACTCCGACACTACCGCACTCACCTTTCACACACCCTAACCCTAAATCCCTCACTATTGCACACTTACCTGTCTGCTCCCTAATCCTAAATCCTCACTAGCGCATACTTACCAAGTCGCTTACATTCCCTTGTCGGTCTTCCAGCTGTCGGGATTTCAGCATGTCGGTCAACTCGTTGTCGGTCCTTTCGCGTTCCTCTTCCGCGTGTCAGCGAAATGGCGTTTCGGTAATTTGAAGAGGACCCATATATATATATATATATATATATATATATATATATATATATATATATATATAGTTCTGTTCCATAAATGGTAATTCCTCAGGTCTCACCGCCATGAAACTTGATTCATTGACAATGCCAGCATTTCCACTGAAAAGTCCTGACAATGCTTTTCAGTGGAAGTGCTGGCATTTTCAGTGGGAAATGTTGGCATTGTCTGTGAATTGTGCAGGAACTTAGTGTCATTTTTGGGAGTTTGCCCACTTACCCCTTGCAGTGTGAGCATACAGTTCATTATCTAATTTAGGGGGTGGGGTGCAGCAAAGCAGTGTTTTCATGCAGTTATTATCAGCGGATTGAGTTTCAGGTAAATGAGGCTTAAATTTGCATTCATATGTCATAGTGGAAGCATATATATATATATATATATATATATATATATATATATATATATATGTGTGTGTGTGTGTGTGTGTGTGTGTGTGTGTGTGTGTGTGTGTGTGTGTGTGTGTATATACACACACACACACACACACACACACACACACACACACACACACACACACACACACACACACATATCTCAAGAGAAAGAGAGTATAACTTTAAAAGTTAATGACTGATTTCTTGAAATTTGCCATGTGGCACACATTCTTTCTAGAAGTCACTCTTAATGCAGCTAATTACACATACTAAGTGTCTGTATTACTTGTAGCATGTCCTGGCAAAACCCCATCTGCTACAGTTGAAGTAGTAACAGAAGCAGAGTGCTCTGTACTTACCCTTTCCTCTTGTATCTTTTTATGTGGGTGCATACAATTAGCCTCAGCAAACAGCAGTGGATCTGTTATGCCAATGAGCTGTTATTATGGGTATCCAATAATTACCCAGACATTATCACCTATAAATCACCACTCTTTTCAAACAAATCTGTTAACCACTGGGTTGATCAAAGTCTGAAAGTGAATACTGCCAAAATCAAAGCTATGGTATTTTGAAAATTTAAAATGTTAACAGCCATCAAGGATGATTGGACCATTGTAAATCATAAAAAGTATCATAATGTAAGTGCAAATGAATGCATTTAAATATCTTGGAACATAGCTTGACCCACTTCTAAATTTCAATGTGAACATTACCAGTGCTATTGCCAAGGCTCAGCCCTGTCTTTGTAGTTATTAAAAAATGCAGTGATTACTGGATTATACACACATGGGGCTAATTCAAGAGCAGATCTGATGTTGTCTGTTCAGTCTTCATCAAACTTGTGGGTTTAGGTTTCGACCTTGGAACCGACTTGGTCGTTAGCAAGCAAAAGCTTCCAAACTAGAGTTCCTCCCACAGTATCCATAATCCATTGCTTCTCCCAGATATCTCATATCTTGTTTGCTGTGCATAAGCAAAGCATCATGGTCCATTTTGAACTCCTCCATGGGTTCCTTTTTCACCATTTTTTTGTGGATACATGAGTTGGCCTTTGGTCTGTTCTTTCTCTTACTACCCTTTTAGCCTTTTTGTACTAGTTTAAAGAAAAAAGAAAGAAAAAAGAAAAAACATCTCTTTAGTTTTAGTCTGCTCCTGTCTGCTGGATGTTCTCCATCATCCCCTTCTTTCCTTTTTCTTCCACTATGTCAGAGAAATCTAACACCCCTGTTGGTTTTAAAAAATGCACTTCCTGTGGGCACAAGATCCCTGTATCTGATGTCCACAGGTAGTGCGTTTATTGTCTGCACACCTTGAGGTGACATGGTCTGTCTGCAAGGCTTTCCTTCCCTGGGCCATTGCAGATGGAAGGAATAATCTGGTACTTAAAGGGCTTTTTCCACCTTCTTCCCCAGATATTCCTTCTGTCTCAGGGGCTCAAACCTTGCCAAGGAGGCCAGAGACCCTAAAAAATAATCCCCAGTCCTTCCACTTTAGTTCTGTTGGAGACTCCCCAAAAGCTCTGAGAACCTTGGAGCAGAGCCCTTCAGCTCCTGTCTCTGTGCTGACCCCTCTGCCCTGTGCTTCTTTCATCTTGTCCGGGCCAGACTTTTTGGTGCCAAGTACATCTCCTAGGGATATCTCTCCCAGACCTCACTCCAGGCCTTCCTCTCTCTCATCTTCCATCAGGTCTTTTCGGAGCCAGTCAGAGAATGAGGTGGACAGATTGATGAGGAAATTTCTCCATACACAGATTCAGATGGGGGTCATTCCAGCTCCATCCTCTACAGGATCTGTGAGCACAGCTTTCCCTTGCAAAATACTATCAGATGTCTGTTCAGTCTTCATCAAATCTGTGGGTTTAGGTTCCGACCTTGGATATGACTCGACCATCAGCAAGCTAAAGCTTCCAAACCAGAGCTCCTTCCACCCTACCCATAATCCCTCGTTCCTCCCAGATACCTCAGATCTCATTGCTGTGCATCAGCAAAGCATTGTAGTCCATTTAGAGCTGTGGGTTTCTTTTTCACTGTTTCTTCATGGATCATAGGATCATAGGAAGTTACGAGGCTATTGGCCCTGAGACCCTTATAAGCCTAGCCAAGAGTTTAGCCCATGCATAGAGAAATCAGGACCCAATGCCCCTGTCCAGCAGGGACACGAGTAGAATCCCAAGGATGTATTTTCTATTTTCCATCCAGTTATCCAGGTTGTGCTTAAAAAGGGGTAGAGAGGTACTTTGCTTGACATGGAGAGGGAGCCTATTCCATAGATGGGAGAGTCTCTGGTACACAAATCTGTCCCACCAACATGTCATATTGATGTCACAGACCAGGTTGAGGCCACTTGTGCAGGTTAATTAAGTGGAGCTTGATTTGTGGATATGCAGCAGTCCCATCAAGGTGGGGTCCAAGATCGCCTTGTATGCCAGACAGAGGTCACCTCTGAGGAGTCTGTATGAAACAGAGTAGAGGGGTAGGCCTTGTAGCCTATCTGTATATGATAGATTTTTGAGGCCCTGGATTCTCCTGGTGAGGAACCTCTGTGGTCTGTCCAGCTGCCGCATGTGCTTTGTGAGGTACATGCCAAATGGGGCATTGTACTCAATAATGGGCCTTACAATGGAAGACTACAGGAATGTTATGACCTCCTTGTCTCTGGATGAGATACTCTTACTTATGAGGTGGGTCATGTAGAAAGCTTTCTGCACAATAAAAGCAACATGGTGGTCAAAAGTCAGGTTGCTATCAATCTGGGTGCCCAAATCCCTCATGACTGACTGCGTGCTTAGGAAATTATTAATGTGATAATTTGTGGGGACGTCACTCTCCCCAAAGGGGATGATGATGCATGTTTTTGTATTCAGCTTGAGGCCATGTTTCTGGCACCAGTCATTTTTTTGGGTGAGTCCACATCATTAGGGGAATTGATGACAGCTCCCAGTTTGCAGTTATCTGCAAACTTGGTCAGCCATAGCCCACTGGTTTTGGCCTGTACCTCAGAAAAGTATATCCCAAATAACATAGCCCCAAGACTGAACCCTGGGGTATGCCACTCGATACGGGTCTACTGCTTGAGGTGGCTTCCCCTATTTTGATTAGGTGGATTCTGTCAGTGAGCCAGTTAGCTACCATCTGGTAATGTATGGATTGATGCCTAGTTGAGAGAGTTTATCTATTATGCTCAAGTGGGGAATAGTGTCGAAGCCTTTGGCCAGGTCAAGGTAGGCAGTGTGCACTGTCTTCCCCTCATCCATGGCTTTGATGACTGTCTCAAAAACGTCGACCAAATTTAACAGATATGACCTCCCCTTGATGAAGCCAAACTGTGTGGGATTAAGTGTTTGGAGGTTGCCACTGTCCTTGTTAATGAGGTCCATGATAATCCATTCCATGGCCTTGCAGATCAGGCTAGTTAGGCTGATGGGTCCGTAATTTCCCAGATCAGTGGACAATCCACCTTTGTGTAAAGGGATGACAGTGGCTGTCCTCCACTCAGCTGGGACAAAGGCGGTACTCAGGCTTTGGTTGAATAGGGCACCTAATGGTGCTGCAGGTTCCTGCCTGAGTTCATGTAGGATGCAGCCTGGGATGTTATCGGGTCCCATGTAGGCTGTATTTTTTGCATTTGAAAGACCAGTGATGACCTGATCCCTAGATATAAGGGAAAGGGGACAGGTACCGTGAATGTCCTGATTTATTGGGGGGGGGGGGCAGAGGGGTGACATTTTCACTTAATCTGTCAGACCAGCAAATTTGCTATATCTACGGCATTTGTATATGTGGTGTCCTTGACTACCAGTTCTGAACAGATCTGGGTGCTACCTTTGAGATTACAAACATATGTAAAGAAGGCCTTATGATTGTCTGTAGTAGATGTGGCCAATTTGGACTCGAAGTTTGCTTTGGAGGATTTCACTACTGCTCTTATTTACTTGTTTAGGCTAAGAAGAGATTGCTTCCAATTGGGCACCTGCTCCTTCTTGGTCCTGGACAGCAATTTTTGGCCTTTGGCTTGTTCTTTCTCTTCCTACTCTTCTATCCTTTTTGTGCTAGTGAGAGTTCTTCAGTGGACATGTCAGTTTAATGGTCCCTTTTGCACCAACCCATGAATCATCCTGTAAGACTGTTGCAGGTGTGCAGAAATTCTCTATCGTGGTGGCTTCACAATCCAGAAGCTGCACAAGGTCGACCATTTGTTCTTCCCACTCCCATTGCTCTGCTGACCATGGATGCTTCCCAGCTGGGGTGGGGGACATTACTTGAGATGGACAGTTCAAGGCACGTGGACTCCCCAGGAGACCAACTTGAATATAAACGTCCTAGAGATGAGGGTGGTGCTTCTAGTGTTGCAAGCACTTCACTCTCTTCCTCCTCTAAGGACAATTGCAATTCAAACTGACAACATATCTGTTGTGTGGTGCATCAACAAACAATGTGGAACCAGGTCTTACCCCCTTTCTCAAGAAGCAATAAGAGTGTGGCAATGGGATTTCTCTACCAACCTATTTCTAATTGCAATGCACATTCCGGGGGAGCACAGCATACTGGCGGACAAGCTCAGCAGAGTTTTATTGATGCCTCATGAGTGGTCTCTGAATCAGTTACTGGCAAACAGAATTTTCCTCAAATTGGGTTAACCTTGCTGTGACCTCTTTGCTTCTCTCCTCAACAACAAATGAATGCAGTAGGTACTTTGCATTGATCCCTCCACCTTGAGAGCCACCAAAAGATGCTCTAGTCCATGGTTGGCCCCTGTCTACTTTATGCATTCCCACCTGTTCCTCTGATCCCCAAATTTATTCAGAAATTTCGAGGAGCAAAGTGATCCTCATTGTTCTGTTTGGCCTCGACGAGTCTGGTTCACTTTCCTGTGGTCTCAACTGATTTGTCCACCATGGACACTGGAACCCTTTCTGGATCTCCTGTCTCACCCCTTAGGGCAACTCCATCCAGATCCTCACAACTTGAAATTAATCACATGGTTTCTCAATTCCATTGATGGCTAGACACTCCAGGCTTTCTACCCAGGTTCAGAGGATTTTGATTTCCTCCCATAAGACCTCTACCAGGAAGATTTATAAAAGTAAGTAGAAAAGGTTTTCCATATGGGCTCAACAGCATCACATTGACCCACTCACAGCACCTGTTTTTGCAGTTTTGGACTTCCTAGCTGGTCTGTTTCATTCTATGGCCAGCTTTTCTACTGTCAAAGTTCAGTTGGTAGGCATATCTAAGTTCCACATTGGAGAAAATGCTGGATCCTTAGCTTCTTCTAGGCTTTGCAAAGCTTTTCTTAGAGGTACATTTCTTCTTCATCCCCCTAGCAAAGATCCTACCCATCCATGGGACCTCACTTTCATTCTCCATGCTCTGATCGTACCTCCCTTTGAACCCACTGTAAAGGCAAATTTAAAATGTATGTCCTGGAAAACAGTGTTTTTACTAGCCATTACTTCTGCAAAAAGGGTATTGGAGCTTCAAGCCTTTTCTTCCAAATCCCCCTACCTTATTTTTCGTAAAGCCAGAGTTACTCTACATGCTAATCCCTCTTTCTTACCCAAGGTTGCTACAATAAATACTATTACTCAATCCATCAACCTCCCTGTGTTCTTTCCAAATTTCTAGAATAAGGGAGAATATATGTTGCACCTCTTAGATGTTCATAGACAGTTGCACTTCTATTTGGATAGAACAAAATATTTCAGAAAATCTGACTGACTGTTGGTGGCTTTCTTAGATTCCAAAAAAAGGAAAGCTGTTGTCAAAGCTACCATAGCTCAATGGCTGGGGGATTGTATCTCTTATGTTTATTTGTCTAAGACTGTACCTTTACCTGGGGAAGTCGGAAGTCATTCCACAAGGTCCATAGCCACGTCTCAGGCTTTTTGGTCTAGGGTTTCTTTGAAAGGCATTTGTGTGGCTTCTTCATGGGCAAGTTCTCACACCTTTATTTCACATTGCAAACTTAATATCATCTCCAGGAATAGGGCTGTTTTTGCTGTGCAGTGCTCCAGAATATCATTCAATGAAGGTCACCCAGATATATGTAGCTGGGGACTCTGTCCCATGGGTTGATGAAGACTAAACAGACATCAGATAAAGAAGTTATGTACCAATCATAATGTCCATCTGTGTTGTCTGCTTCAGTCTTCATCAACCTTTCCTCCCTCCTTCTCCTTTCCTTGTATCTGAAGGACCTGATGGATAGTGCTAGGAACCTTCGTGCCTGCTTTGAGCTTATGAGAATCTTTTAAGCTCTCTTGTTAAAATACGCCATTTCTCTGCTAGGAGAACTGACAGCAAATTTGATCTGAGGTATCTGGGAGGAGCTCTAGTTTGGAATCTTTAGCTTGCTAACGGCTGAGTTGGTTCCAAGGCCAGAACCTTAACCCACAGGTTTGATGAAGACTGAGGCAGACAACACAGATAGAACATTATGGTGAGTACATAGCTTATTTTTTTCTTTATCTCAACATTAAAATATTATTTTTAGGAGCTTGCTTTGCTTCCCTAGTTCATCCTGACAGCCATCTCCAATGCCTCACTTCCAATGCTGGGAATAGTGGTCACTTCATTTCTGAATTTGGAATATTACCAAATTATGACAGGAACCAACATGAAACCTAAGAGTGTCCTGAGGGCTGATACTTTCCAACATTGCTTTTTTTTTTAACTTTTTATGTCCAACCCCTGTTTCTCCCTCCCACCTTTTTGTTATGTGGTTACCTAAGGGTAAGGTGTGCAATGGGAACATACACTATCTCACCCCACCTCCATGGAAACTCAGCCATGCTCCTACCCTAATCCCTTCCTTTGGACTATGCCCTTCCTGCACCACACTGCTAAACAACTGTCCTGTCACTCTGTGACGTGCACTTCCCCATCTCTTCCCTGCCAGCACCTTGAAAACTCAAGCTGCTAAATGAACTTCGATCACCTGGGCAGTCAAGCTGCTAATAGAAGCAGGATCACCTGGGTTTTAGTCAAGACTTTATCCCTCTGTGCCACAGTGCTGTCTCTCCCCACATTAGAATACTGTGTATCAGTGTTTGCAGGCATAACTGGCAATTTATTAGACAGACAGCAGTAAAATCTTCCAATATAAAACTGGTGTTCCTTGCAAAGAGCATTGATACCATGCATATGATGAGAGTAATCAGTTTCTGGCCCCCTCAAGTGCTAAGCTACTGGTGTATTTTAAATGACAAAATACTAAACTTGCACTACTGTAGCTCTCTTTCACAGTACCCCAAAGAGAAAATATGTTACCAGATGCTTCAGATCTGGAAGTCAGTTTGCAAATAATGCTGGGATCCTTTTTTATGCATTCCACTAATGATCTGAATCTTTCTGAATTCTAAATGTTTTGGGGTGGAATTCTCTTCCTGCTGAATCTAAGAAGTGCATAGCTGTATATAGTTTCAGGAAATCCTGCAGGGAGTTTCTTTCATAATGTTACTTGTGTTTGTTACATAATTAAAATACACTACGATTCTGAATGGTTTCTTGTACGCAACCAGTACTCAGATTGTAATGTGCTCAGTTTGTCGCATTTCCAGTTCCTGTTGTATTTAGCCTATATAAAGTATGCGTTGTTTATGTCTAATCAGTTACCCTGTAGTGTATGATTCTATCAATACTTTTATGATGCCGTGAGGCTTGCTTAATCAATCTGAATTTGTATTTTGGTTTACTGAATTTGTATTTTACTTTCCTCATAAACAGTCTTGACTGGAAAATGACCAAATACACCACTTCTTTATTCTTTAAATGGTACAGAAAACTACAGTTCAATCCTGTTAAATAGAAATAAAAAGGATTTTACGGCAATGAGGGTTAATCTTAACTTACAAATGGCTCGGGGTGTGTGTGTGTGTGTTGGGGGTCTGTCTGGTCAGGTGTGTGTGTGTGTATCTGTCTGCGTGTGTGGGGTGGTGTTTGTGTTAATGTGTCTGCCTGTGTGTGCGGGAGTACCTAAGTATGTTTGCAGACGTGAGTGGGGTGATGTGTATGTATATGTGTGTGTGTGTGTGTGTGTGTGGGCGAAATTGAAGTGTATTAACCCACCAGATGCGCAGTAGCAAGCCCCTCCCAAACCTCGCCTGCGAGCATGTTGACTACTACACCCACCGCGCGGAGCATGTTGACTACTACACCCACCGCTTGATACATGTCCGTACTTCGATCTCCACATATACTCGTCTAGATAACTGGGCACCATAATGAGTGTGCCTGTTAAACATTATAGTATTTGATTATTAAGTATTAGTATTAAATGGTAAATAGGTCAAATAAGCACAAGTAATATCGGACGCGCAATATTCCTTGCAGATGAGTAGAGAACACTCGTTATCATCTTAAGCCAAGAAACTGAACAATTCAGAAAAAAGATATTTCCTCTAGTTTCTGAGAAAAACAGTTGTATGAGTAAACAACTGGCCCTGCCCCCACACACACAACCGCAGTCTTATCTCCCTGTAGACAGCCGTACTGTGATATCCATCTACCATCATCTGCCTGCATTTGTTCCAGTTTAAACTAAATTAATAAAAACAAGTAAATAAATTAATAGACAACTGTGAGATGTTCAGCCAGTTCAGTCTGGCGTTTCTGACTAAAAGGAATGAAAACATTTTAAGAAAAGCGTTCTATATTACTTGTGTGCTTATTTGACCTGTTTACTATTTACATATTTACTGTTTGCATTTATTTGACCGTTACATTTGCATTGCGTGTCAAGTCACGGCACATTGCCGTTGTTAATACCCGCCCTCCGGTATGTCAATCACGGCGGGCACGCCCATTCCTGCGCGAACTAGGAGGTGGGTTAATGCACTTCAATTGCGCGCGCGCGTGTGTGTACATGTGCGCGTATGGTGTGTGTGTGTGTGTGTGTGTGTGTACGTACATGTGCGTGTGTGTGTGTGGGATTTGAGGCGTGTGTGTGTGTGCGTGCGCGTGTGTGTGTCTGAGAGTCCGAGTGAAAGTACAGAGAAAACGTGTTAGTATGTTTGCAAAGTCAAAATGTCTTAACAATTAAAATTACGATGCAAAATATGATGGTACTTTTAATTATTTCTACAGTTGGTCATACAAGAGGACCTTATTGATTAATTATTCATGCTTGATATGAATGAGAAACTCTTTACACTGAGTGTGAAGGAGAGAGTACCCGTCCTGCACTCACTCTACTTCGGAAAATAAGACAAACTAATCAACAGTTGATTCTGCGTTCTCTAAGCAGCTTTGTGAAAACGTTAGGGGGGGGGGGGGGGGGGGCAGAACGCAGAACACAATGTGTGCGTCTCTAACAGTATTTTATATTATTATTATTATTAGCAGTAGTATAGGTGTAATACTGACCTCCACCATACCTCTCAAAGTGTTAGCGCAACAGCACTGGGCAAAACTAATAGGTTGTCAAATGGTCTCAAATCAGAGGCGATTAACAGGCTTTACATTAGCGGGTATATTTGAAGGATAAAACTAAAATAAGACTAAAACGCAGGTATCCGTTATTATTTAATGACTTCGATCCTGAACGATTCGCCAGACAAAACATTTTATATGACACAAGACACAGTCCAAATGTATGAGACAGAAATCTGGACATTCTGCTAAATTCTGGCCAGTTGAGAGACACCCCCCCCCCCACCACCACACACACACACACACACACACACACACACACATCTCTGTCCCCTTTAGGGCCCTGGAGCTTTTTACCTGGAATGGCGTGCTTTCATTGCAGTCCAGCCTCTAGGGGTGGTTTCTTGACAGCTCACTTGACTTAATAAAAAAATGCATAAATACAGCACTGAAGAGATCATCGGTAGGATAGCGTTTTGGTGAAGTCAGGTAAGTAGACATGGCTGGTTGGGGGGAATCTTTAATGTAGTTGTTTTGTTTGGTAAGAAACATTGTTACATTGGCATGTTTTGTTTGGCAGTAACGGGGCATTGTTACATTTGGAAGTTTATTGGAACTAGAAATGTGTGCATTATGAGTGACTGCGGTATTAGTATTGTAACCAAGTATAAGTAATAAGGTGCAGTTTAGTTTGTAGGGAGAATCCAACCTCAAACGTTTTGGATATATTGCAATACATCATGATTTCACTGGTTGATTGAAACTGCTAACTCTAACTGGCTCAAAGACGTTTTTTAAAATCATACTTCGCAAATGTCTCTGATTTTCAGGGGCGACCTCTATTTTTGCTCAAAGCTTTGTTTGCTGTGTCCCTCATAATTACCCCAAAAGTGGTGATTTGGGGATAAATGGTGGCGGTTTACATTTAATACATAGTGTGACACCAATTAGAGTTATATACTTCTTTTACTTCAAAAAATACATTCTGGTTCGCATTATGTTATTCTGCTAACTTTTCGACTTAATTGTAGTAATTTCTTTTAAAATGTGTCCCTGATTATGTTTGCATTTGTCCCCGATTCTGGAGATCAGAGGTTGAGAGAGCTATATTTCTAATCACTTTTAATGTGGATCTAAAAGTAACATCTCAAAGGCAGAATTAGAGAAACGTGTGCGGGGCCGTCGCCCTCTAGCCCCATTAATAAATAGCATCGGCTGCCTCAAGTATCAGATGAGAGACGTCTGACAGGTAGTTCCCTTTATAAATTACATATCGTTAGGGGCATTTAATATCGGATGAGAGACCTGGGGTGCACCCCGACACGCGCGCGCGGACGCGCACACACACACTACTACAGTATCTCAACCTCTTAATGTAGGAAATCTGGACAAAGCCTAAAAGTAATGGGGGTAGAAAGGCTAGGGACTGATTTTAAATGTCGCTCTTACGAACTTAGAAATATACCTCTCAAGTGTACCTCATTATGAGGAACATACTTCATTTGGGGTCTTAAAAAGTTCATGTTCCTCGAAATTCCTCAAAGTTCCACATTGAAAGAGTCTGTCACACATTCAGTGTTAGAAAAATTTTTAAGTGAAATCCATGGTAAATTTAAATTGTTCATATTAATTCATTAAAGGATCTTCTTTATAAGTAAAACCAGCATATTTTAACCATCCTGTGACCTTCCTAGGTGAAGTTGTTAGTAAGCCATTAGTATGTGTTCCACATTTTGCCCATTTGTTCCACATTATGAAGGCGAGTGTTCCTCATTTTGGTGATGGAAGGTTGAGAGCTATGCTTAGAAAGTTAACAACTGTGTTTGTGCTGGTCTGCCTTTTGTGAATGATATGAAGACTTCAACCCTCAGTAATTTGCTAGAAAACCAGACAGTTTACGAGGAACAGACATAAATATGAGGCAAAAATATGGACATTCTGCAAAAATCTGGATAGGTAAGAAGTATGATACATTTCTGTATAGAAATAACCTCATCTCCGCCACCCTACTTGCAGGGTGCGGTTACGGTACCAGAGCACAAGTCTAGTAGTGTCTGGGCATTTCTTTGGCATCACTATTAGGCTTACCACCTGTCCCACTTTGCGAGGGACAGTCCCTCTTTGGGCAATTGTGTCCTGACAAAAAATGTAAAAATGATAAATGTCCTGAGATTTTAGGACAAAATGATTTCCTATATTTTATGTAATACGTGAATAAAACAGTTATTCTGTATCTGAAATACCTAAATGTTATAAGAAAAGAATAAACAACTAAAATGCTACAAGAATAAGCAAAAATAGTTAAGTTCTGTACTTTGTACTGGCCGTGGGTATGTGTTGGCCTGTAAAATCTGACGTTTTACCAAAAATGTCCCACTTTGGCCATTTAAAAAGCTGGCAACCCTAATCACGATTTGTCTAACTTGGCTGGCTCGGAACCTCAAGGACAACATGCTACAACGTTCACAATCGTTTGTTTGTTTTTCGTTCTCTATAACAGGCTGGACTCAGGACTGGGAGGACACTGTGGTAACACCTTCGCCAATACATTTGTTTCACGCAGACAGAGATGATTAAAAAAAACAAAACAAAAAAAACTTGTCTTGTGCATTCATCTTTATGAATTCCGGTAATAATATCAAACATCTCAGGCTAAATAGTGGATGTGGTCAACTTGCAAATATTTTTGCTTACGTGTTTTGGAGCACGGTATTTATGATGTCTGAGTTATAGTTTATATAGACTTGAAAACATTTTACGTAATGCACCCCCGTATCTGCAGGTATCCCCCATCTGATGAATGCTAAATTGTACTAGTTTATGATTTGCATAATTTTTTTTCAGATGTTCGTCTTTATTTCAAATACGATAACAGTGGTTGTTGTCTTTAGGGGTTGCCACAGCGGAACTCCGGTCCGCTAATGATTGGCAGTAGATTTTGACAAACGCCGAGGTGCCAGCTCGACGTTCAACCTTCAACGAAGGCACGCCCATTTACGCATGAATACGATGACAGTATATATACAACTAAAGTTCGGGAAATTAGTTTTGCGCCAGTCTCTGGTGTTTGCTCTTACACTGAGTGCAGTCGCAGGTGCACGTTTTAAAGATGTGATTCTTAGAACGAATGCTGAAAAATATCATTGTCAAACCACACCATCCTTATTAGCGTAGACACAGGAGTAGTAAAGCCCGCAGGGTTAGAGGAGCCCTGTTGTAATCTGAAAACACTAATGGGGTAAAAGTGAGCACACCTTTTTCAAGCAAGACTTCTGCACCCCCTATTCACACTTTCCTTAACATTTTATTACTTATGTGAACTTAACTTTTTTTGTACAATAATATTTGTTAGTGGGATGTCCCCATCTCATTACTTTTTTAACTTTTCCATTACCGTACACACTTCATGTGAAACAAGAAAACATGCCCTAAGCCATAAGTTCTTATCCTTTCTGCTCTACAGTAAGGAACTCCACCTCTGGTAATGGGCAAAAATGTGGAACATTTAGTTTACCCACACTTTCATCTAGGAAGCTTACATGATAGTTAAAATGTATTTATATACTCATAGTAAAGTTATGTTGATGATTTGGTATCATTCATTGTAATTTGCTGTAAATATTAGCTAAACATTTCTTAACAATGAATGTGAGAGACATTTTCAGTGTGGAACATGGACTTTTACAGACTTGAAATGACTAATGTTCCTCCTAATGGGGTACTGGGGCAGACAAATTCCATTTTGTACTCACACCCCGTTAGTGCTACCCACCTTGGACACCTATCACTTAAAAATGGACACATCTCTCAAAATGCTGTCTCCTCACCATGCACGTAATAAATGTAACTAACATTTTCAACTGTTGTCCCTAAAACCATTAAAAATACTGTTTTTAGATTAGCAGTATTGTAGCTTTTGTTAAATGCATTAATTTTGACAGTTGTATACATAATATGACCTGAAAAAAAGCCAAGTTGATATGATAGGGCAAAATAAGGGACCAGTCTTTCCTTGTAGAAACAGGAGGATGTACCTTTAGGGTGTGGTAGTCACGCTGTTTATTTGCTTGTTAGACTATACTTTTTTAAAAGGGAGGGGGTGCTACAATACTTGTCAGTCTGACAGTTTTGTTTTTTTATTTATCAGTTATGAGTTGAAGATGTTAAGATTTACACTGGGTGTGACGAGGATGGACAGGATTAGGAATAAGTATATTAGAGGGTCAGCCCAGGTTGGAAGGTTTGGAGACAAAGCCAGAGAGGCAAGATTACGTTGGTTTGGACATGTGCTGAGGAGGGATGCAGAGTATATTGGGAAAAAGATGCTAAGGATGAAGCTGCCAGGCAACAGGAAAAGAGGAGGGCCTAAGATAAGGTTTATGGATGTGGTGAGAGAGGACATGCAGGTGGTTGGTGTGACAGAGCAAGATGCAGAGGACAGGAAGAAATGGAAACAGTTGATCTGCTGTGGCAACCCCTAACGGGAGCAGCCGAAAGGAGAAGAAGTTATGATGTATTAATTCTCAGTTATATAAGGCATTGTGTAGTTCGTCACGGAATCAGACTGACAAAAGGTTGTCACAGATAAATAAAAAATGTATTTGTTGTATGTTTGTTTGATTTGCTCCTTCACATACCCAGCTGACATCCAGCTGTTCGAATTGTTGTGTTGTTTCAGCTGCTCCTAACTTAAAGTGCTCGATAGACTGCAGAAGGAGGGGTGCATGTAGTGAAATGAGATAGTTATAAATGGTTTACATGCAGAGTAGTCCTGTTCAGTTTAACAGCTCCAAAGCATACAATCATAGCTAACAATCTCTTCTCTCCAGATTCAGGGACAAATCCGGTAGTAATCAGGGACAATTGGGAGCACTTTTAAAAATATTACTGCTATTAAACTGGGAACTGGCAAAATAAGAGCTTGTGAATTAACATGCAGGTTCTGAAGTAAAAAAAGGACATTGCTCTAATTACTGTCATTATGTATTAAATGTAATCCACTAGTTTTTCTCCCCAGATCACCAATTTACATGGGATTAGGCGGTACAGAGCAAATGTTTGTGCCACAAAAGGACATTCATGAAAATCACGTACATTTGAGAGGTATTCATGTCCTAATTATATCAGTTACATCCTTGAAAGCCGTTTATTAAGGAAACTATGTCCAAACATTCATGGTAATTGCTGGGGTTAATGAAAGTGAACCACTCCACCCAGAAATTGAAGCGCTTTGCGTCTCTCTCTCTCTCTATATATATATATATATATATATATATATATGTGTGTGTGTGTGTGTGTGTGTGTTTGTGTAAATAGATTGATCCTGGATGTCTGTTATTCTCCAAATGGTTTGACAGTGACTACAATACCTCCTCAATTTTTTCTGTCAATATGTCTTTGTTTCCTGCCATACCTTGTATCTCCTATAATTTCAAATAACCAAAAACTGTCATTTAGAAGCATTGCTTTGGCATTTGCTTGTAGTGGCCACCTTGTGAATTAATAGGTTCATAGTTATATACTAGGCTAATGACGAACAGAGCCTTTATAAGGCTAGCTGTGCAATCCATCCCAATTGTGACCCTATGTAGCATGGGTGTTTATTAAGAGGGGGTATTTTAGGAAGTTTCTAGAGGTTATGGGGGTATGTTAGTTTTGGCATTGCCATCTGCCTCTGTCTGTCAGAGACATGGTGAGAAATGCTACCCTTTTAGACTTTCTCTGAAGATGGAGGCTTTCTCTAAAGCAAATTTTTTGTAATTGCATCTGCTGGTGTTGGTGGTGCTGTGGTAGCATTGTCGCCTCACAGTAAGACACTGTCTGGTTTGATTCTCAGCTAGAGCGTCTTCTGTGTGGTAACGTGTGAATGGGCGTACCTTCGTTGAAGGTTGTGCATCGGGGCTGGCAACTCGGCATGTAAAAATCAACTGCCAATCATTAGCGGACCGGAGTTCCGCTGTGGCCACCCCTAACCAGGAAAAGCCAAAAGACACACATCTGCTGGTGTTGGAGTTGCCCCTCACTGCACTTCAATGACTCAAATTCAGCAGGTGGTCCTGGAGGTGGGTAGGCCATCCAGGGAGGTGAGATTAGGAATTAGGAAATCAGCTGTTCCATCTCAGGGTAATATGTGGAGCTCCCATCCTCTACTGGCTTTTCTGCTCACTGATATCATGCAGAGAGGTATGTAGTTAGTGCACACATTATCAATACATATAACGTGTCTGTGTGGGGCATAATCAAAATCCCACCCTGGTTTCAAACCCAACAGCAGTGACACTGGAATCCTTCCATCAGTCAGTATCTGATATGTGCTACTGGGTTACCAGGGGTGAGTAGAATTAGCAGTTAAGACCAGAATGTTAGACATCCAATCTGTATGTCATAAAAAATAGCTAGTTGTTAAACTGAGCTATGCCTGGAAAAATGCAATGTTCAGAGGGTCACTAGTAAAGACTTCAGAAAAAATATTTTGTTGATGCAAGTAAATGCACAAAAGTAAAATGTAGATTTCCATAGCAACAACTCTGCTTAGCTTTTTTGATGCACTTACTGGGGAATAAAGGTATGCTAAACATAGCAGTTTTGTTTCTTCCAACAAAATTAGAAAAATGTTTAATTGCAGTATTTTTTTTACATCCACGGATTTTTTTTGCAGGTTAAACAGATTTGAGAATCAGAACTATAAGAGCCAACCATGAACCCTGGTAAGTCATAACATGAATACAAAAGTTAAGGTTTCTTTTTTTGACAGTAGATGGGGAGTCCTCAGCTGTTAAATTCAAATTGTTTGATGTCAGATGATTTTAATCTGTGCTGTAAACGAGATGTGTAATATAGTATAGTGGTTAAGGTCCTGGTCTGCAAAACTAGATGACTGGGATTATCAGATTTTCTTTAGTTCCAGTTTAATAGAAAATCAATGAACTTGCATGCCATACTCCATGTAATTTCAGTATCCAATGAGAATGTCCAAGCTATCATTAATTCTGTTTCTGTGTTCCCCTTTAAGTACTGATTTACACCAAAAATATCTCTACCATATAATTGTATGCTCTTAACAAATTGCTTTATATTAATCTCTGTTATAATTGAGTTTATTTCTCTATTTTGCCATTTCATTAATTGAAAACAGCTGCAAATCATAACCTCGTTGTTATGTAATTATTATGATTTTTCATTTCATTAGAATATTTATGTGAATTCTATGGTCTAAACAGGGAGTGCCACAAATGAAAATATTAAATAACCAAGTTGCTGTATGAAAACTCTAACTAAAACTAAATAATATCAAAATATAGCAACTTATTTTTTTATAGTTTTCTAGCTGATAATTCAAGAAAACACTCTTTTCACCCGGAAATATTTTAGACCTGTAACTATCATTTCATACAGAATCAAAAGTACTAGCATAGTTGTGTGCATAGCTAACTAAGTACTAATATAACTAACCAAGTAGTGTCATAGTTAACCATCTCTGCATAGTGCATAAGTACCTTTTGATATTCCTTAAATTTATATTATATACAATTTCTAATAAATGTATATTGACTGGTGACAAAACACTTTAATTTATGAAATAGTTATTAGATCATTAGTCTATACCTCCATTGATTTACTGTGATAGGAAAAATGCTGTTACATATTATTTCCTATTTAGTTCATGAAATCCTCTTTTTTGCAGAGAGTCATTTAGCTTGCAACCTTGAAATCAAAAGAAAACACCTGCCCTCAGTGCAGAATTAAAAAGTAAGCTTAGGAAGGACATGTGTTTACTAAAAGTCTTTATGGTGATTTTTTTTAATTTGAGAAACAGATGAAAGCTTTGGAGGAATAGCTTTTGAAAATAATTTCTTTTTGAAAGCCAGACTTGCAGTTACAGCCGATGAATGATTTCTTACTTCATATTTTCATAAGCAGCACTAGTGATAAGCAATTTAACTGGTATTGCACCAACATTTCACAAAAAGTAGTCAGTACGTTGTAAAATACCTTTTCCTGTTTAGCACTATACTACCTCTGTTTTTATTCTGTAGGACAAAAAAATAATTTTAAATCAAGACAGAATGTAGCAAACTAAATGTAGTTGCCACATTGGAAACATATCGTTAATACCACATTTTTAATTTTCAGACAAAGAACACAAGCCTGAGGTGAGTTGTCCTGTTTACAGTTTATTTGGAATGCTCTAAACAGAAACAGGCTGTGCCCTGTTTGTTTATGCACCGTTTAACATACATGTTATTCTTACTTACTGCCTTTTACTTCCACTTTACTAAATGCAGAATGATATAAACAGCATGATTGATATTATTACTCCTGTGGGACAGCTGGTACCTAAGAATAAATAATTTAACTCAGAAATTCATCATGTTTGTAGAAGAATCTTTTGTGGGTCAGTTAAACACAGTGGGTGTATGAGTCTTACTGATTCCCTTAGCTTTAAGAAAATATGTCCTACTGCTAGCTCACCATCATACCTGCTAGCAACTGTTATCATTACTCACACAGACTTAACCATGGAAGGCAGCTAGAAACTGGTAGCAGAGAAAGGCAGAGAGCAAAGCTAGAAAACTGGAAAATGGGATTTAATCAGTGCAAAGTGATATCAAAACCTGAAGATGTAGGATTTAAGCAGCTGTGCATTCACCAACAGCTGAGGATAAGAAGGCAAGGAGATGTGAGGTGTGATGCAGTATCAAATGATTATAGCTTCACTTCAGATAAGTTTGTTGAGCTCACTTATTAATTTAAGCTAAGATTGTTAATGTTTGAATTTTTTACTTATTTACTAAGAACACACTATTTCAGTTGAGTTTACATTTGTTGATATGATGTAGTTTATAGCTTATAACTGTTGGTGCACAATTTATCATATTGTGTCTTGCAGACTTCACTATAAATGTGATTTTAAATATGTAGACTTTGCAGGTTTAATTCTTAGTTTATAACTGGCATGCATGTGAGATATATATTTTGAGGCATGCTGTCTTGAGTCTATCATTTAGATTCTTCTGTAATGAAACAGTTCATTATATGATTTCATTTATAGGTTCATAGGTTCATACTAGGCTATCTGCCCTAGGGCATTTAGGTTTTAGATATAATTTCTGACCTACAGTTATCACACATTTGCAGATAAATTATAATACCTATTATTTAAGCCTAGTGCATTTCTGAACTGAACTAGACAGAGCAGTGGCATAGTTATGTATTGTTGAAGCATTGGTGGTCGAGCAGCATTAATTCATTAAGTTAATGTCATGTTGCATTTCAAGGCAGTGTGTTGTAATGTGTGAGCTGGCAGAACAGTCTCCCGAGAGTTTTTGCCCTTTTCCCCACTGTGTTGTGGCCATGGAGTTGGTATACATAATTGGACCCCCTCCACATTCTGCAATGCACACACACACACACACACACACACATATATATATATATATATATATATATATATATATATATATATATATATATATATATATATATATATTGTTTTCAATGATTTTGGCTTTCCTTTTTTGTCTTCATTTTTAAGAAAACAGTGAGTTGAAATGATGTACTTTGATCACATATATGTAAACCTGGAGTAGTTTGTATTTTTTGTATTTTTCAACTTTTATAGTGACTATTTAAGTTAAGTGGTAATGGTACTGGTGGAAGGTTGGCATAGTGGTTAAGGTGTTTGCCTAATGGATACAAGGTGCAGTGTTTGATTCTCACGTGGGTTAACTGGTTTGGCTTAAAATGGCCCACAAGGGCAGTTAGTCTAGTACTAATCTATAACTGCACATTTTCCAATTTCTTTTAACTTCTGGAGTTAAGCTTAAAGCAGAAATGACAAGAAAAAATACAATTGTTTGCGTTATCATCAGAGAATTAAGTACAAATTGATGGCTGTCCACATTTTAAAATCTATTTATTTTCCTCATTTAAAACTGAGCTAAAATTAGATAGATATTTCATTGTCTCTGGGTAATGTACACTAAATTATAACTTTTGGTCTGTTATTCTTAAGTTCGCATTAACTTGTCCCTTGACTGGCATTCACATAGTAAGTCAGGAATAATACTTTTGGTCAAAAGGTGTAGCCAGATGTTAAAAAGTTGTGTGTGTGTGTGTGTGTGTGTGTGTGTGTGTGTGTGTGTGTGTGTGTGTGTGTGTGTGTGTGTATATAAAAGGAATGAAAATTGTGCATTGTGGGTGGGTGATATGCTCAGCATGTGGGGGTAGGTTTGGTTCAAAGAGCTTTGAAGTGGAACAGAATGTGGAGCTGGTGGGTGAACAGGGAGGTTTGTGGGGTAATTCCTGGGAGCTAGAGGTGGTAGGTAGTTGGATATTTAAACAAGAAGGAACACACTTGGAAAGAAGAGAATGAGCAAACAAAAAATATATTCATTTATTTACAGTTTATTGACTGGGTTAGTCCCACATGGCCAGTAGCGTCTTTTCAATGGAGACCTGAGATGGTATTTATACTGACTAGGGGAACTTTGGCCAGGACACCAGGGAATTTCCCTTACTCCCATTATAGCACTCCTAGTGCATACAGCTAACGAGTACAAGTGTCCATTCCATTCCTAGCACAGAGGCAGCTGGGAGAATGGCTCACAAAGATGGTGACAGAAGGAAGTGGAGCTGAGATGAATGCTGGTTATGCAGATATGTTTTCTTCTGTAAGAGAGGAAAATGTTGTTCAAGTTATTGAAAAAGGAGATCAGATGGAAGATTATGAGGGGAATCTTCCAAAAGGAGCTGATTGAAGGGTTGAAGAGTGAGGGTGAAATTATAGTTACAGCCCTCCAGTCGGGAGGTTGTGGGATGATATACTGGATAATTTATTGGAGCAGATCGAACCAGAGGCAGGAAAGGAAGCTTCATGGAATGAAATAATAGAGAAGGTTGTCAGCAGAGAAGAAAGGAAGAAGAAATAATTTGCGGAGATAGTAGGGACAAAAAAAAGCAGCAGAAGAGGAGATAAAAATGGAAGAAGTGGAAAAGGAGAAAAGTATGTTGCAAGAATTCAGTGTGTAAAGATGAAATCAAGTTGGACAGGTATGAGATTTGGGACAAGATAGGTAGGACTTATTCTAATAAATAAAGAGACATATTGTGACATTTTCACACTCCAGTGTAGGGAAAAAGAGGAAGAACGGCACCACAATTTTTACTTCAATAGGCTCAAAGGCAGTATAAAATCAATGCAGAATTCAAGGTAGTAATAAAAACTTTGTTTATTGTGAAAAACATTTTCCCTACACTTGAGTGTGTCTTTGTGCAGCAGTTTAATTTATTATACTGTGACATTTTATTTGAGACTGCTGAAATTTTGGATTTTTTTTCTAAAGAAGTATGGAGAGAAAAAAGACATTTATCAGTGGAAGTTAAGTAGTTAAGACTTTTTAGAGAACTGTAAGAGTTATCATAGAATAAGTAGTAGAGATGAGGTTTTCCAATCATTTAGCATTATGGATTCAGATATATGAAAATAAAGAATACATTAAGATAGGTAAGGAGATTAAGAGAATTAATGAAAAAGAGTGGAACAAGGGTAGCCAAGAAGACATAATAAATTTATGTAAGGATCATTTAACAGTGAGATTTTCTTATAAGAACTGGACATAATGGTGAATAACATTTAAATAGAAATTTAAAAATATGTATTTTGTATGCGAGAATGAGAAAAAAATGAAGATATAATAAGAAGGCATATGGGCAAACTCAAAAGGATGTTCTAAGTCATTTAGGTAGGAATGAAAGGAATTATTTTAGGAAAGAAGAAGACATTTATCAGAAAAATCAAGAGGAAATTAAAGAGTTATTATATAGGCAAAACTATCTTCTATAGTGAAAGAAGGAAGAGGTATCACCATACCCGAGTACTAAAGTAAGGGAAGATGGTGTTATAATGAGGGAAATTAAACTAATAATGGAAGAACTGAGAAAGAAGAATTTAAATAATGGATGTTGTAGGTACGTATGTGAAAGAAATGGTAAAAGGAAAAGAGTTAAAAAGGAAAAGTTTGTGGAGGGTGAAGCAATTTTCAGAAGAAATAAACTAAGAATTGAAAGAGCAGATTACAATAGCAGAAGTAGCTAAACTAATTTAAAGTGTAAATGTGGATATAGCAGCTGGATTGGATGGCATAAGATATCAAATGTATGTAAAGTTAATGCTATGGTAAAAAGAATATTAATAAAAGCATTTAATGAATGGTTAAAATTATGGGATAAATTATGAAGAAATATGTGAAGGGGTGATGAGATTTATATGGAAGAAAGGAGAGAAGGAAAGATAAGAAATTTGAGACCTATAATGTTGAACAGTTGTGACTATAAATTGTTTATGAAAGTAATACAAAAAAAGATTAGAAGATAAACTGTATTATATAATGGAAGAAGATATTTATAGGATTAAAGGAAAGGGGATCCAAGAAGCGTTAATGATACTTAGGGAAATAGTAAAGGTTATTAAGAAAGGACAAGCAGAACTAAAATTAATAGCGGCATGTATAAATAAAGCATTTTCTTCAGTAGAGATTAAAATTTATGGCAATTAATAGAAAAATATAACTTTAGTATAAAAATAAAAAAAGTATGTGAAACA
Source organism: Protopterus annectens (assembly GCF_019279795.1). Taxonomy (NCBI): domain Eukaryota; kingdom Metazoa; phylum Chordata; order Ceratodontiformes; family Protopteridae; genus Protopterus; species Protopterus annectens. The sequence continues at coordinate 71,593,631 of NC_056737.1, read as the reverse complement.
GTATATGAAAACATCAGTATTAAAATTTTAGTAAAGGGTTGGTTATGTGAAGGAATAAAGATGAGAAGAGGTGTACAACAGGGATGCCCAATGAGTGGCATTTTGTTTTTAATAGTTATGAATAGTGTAATAAAATGGTTAAATGAGGACTTGATGAAAGTAAATATACTCAAGAAATGTGGATAAATATCCTATTATTAAGTCTTATGGTGATGACATAATACTAACAGAAAAATGGAAAAGAGATGGAAAAGGTAATTAGGCATGTGTTTAACAAGAGATCAAATTGAATATTAGCAAAGAAAAATATAAGGTTTAGGAGGTAATAGAGAATTGGGAGGTGTGCAGTTTGGGAAAACAATATCAGCACTAGGAATATAATTTGGAGAGTATGACATAAAGGAGCAATTGGAGAAAATGTTGAGAGATTTAAAAGGACTTAAGATTCTATGGACCGGGTATAGAATGTGATTAAATAAAAAGTTAATTTAATAAATACAATATGGATAGGAAAAATATCATGTTTAGCAAGTGTGTATTTGCTCCCAAGAGATATGGAGAAGCAGTTTATTGAAACTATTTTTTAATTTATCTGAGGATCCAAATTAAATCCAGCCAAAAGAGGACTTGTGTAGATAGAAAAAGATAAATGGATTTGGGCTTATTGAACCTGATAGTGTATGAAGCATCTTTAAATTTATATACAGCTTTGAGATGGATAAGTAGAAAAGAGAAAAAGTTGGTGATAAACATATTTAAGGAAATATAAAAAATAATGGGATGTAATTAACATAAGTAAAAGAGAAAAGGAATGGAAAAATGGAGAAATAAGGTTGTACCAAGATAAAATAAAAATGTGGAAATTAAGAATAGATAAAATTGTTGAAAACAGGAAACATTGGTATAATAGTATTATGAGACAAATCTGTTGTGTGAATCCTTGGGAATATTTTGTAGAAGTAAAAAAAATTAAAGCTATAAAACAAAGGAATGAATTGTATATGAAACAGTGGTTTAGCAACATTTTTGCGTAGATTACAAATTAATAAGGAAATATGCCTTATAAAAAGTTGATGAGAGAGTTTGTTTGTATTATGGGGAACTGGAGGTAAAGGAACTTGTTTTTTAATATGTCAAAGAGTTAAAAATTTATGGGGAAAAAATGAAAAAATAAAATAGTTGAGGAATTGCAGGATTTTAAACAAATAAACATGGACGTGAGCATGGTTTCTATAGACAACACATTAAAGAATTTGTTAAGAATGTGGATACAAAATATTTAGTATAATTTGGATGATTTAGAATGAAATGTTAACTGAGGTTATGCTTAATGGTAAATGGATTTTACCAAACATTATAAAGAAAATCAAGTGGTGGTTATAGAAAAAAGAGTGTGGAGGGTCTGTATGAAATATCTTTTTTTTTTTGCTAAATAATTTTGAGTTTGGAAATATGTAAATATATAAATTTGTGTATTACAAAGAAGGCATAAATAAGTTGTAAATAAAAATCCCATTCTCATAACCATGTTCAAGGTCTGTTTAGTCAGACAAGCATGTATGTGCATATGTTCCATTCCCAGTGCAGTGGCAGCTTGAAGAAGGGCGCAACTTGGAGGAGGGAGAGCAAGAAGCTGAGGTGAATGCTGGGTGTTTAAAATATTTTGAAATTGATGTAGAAAGAAGATTAGAAGATATTTGGTTAGCTTTAGAAGCTCTATTTGAAAAGGAGTTATTCTGTAGTTCAATAGTAGATGAGTGATCAAAAGAAAAAATCATGGCTACAGTCCTCCAATTAAGAGGGTTGCAGGATGATTTGTTGGTAAACTTAATTGAAGAAAATGATCCAGAGAGCAGGAACAATCTTTCATGGGGAGAAGTGATGAAAATTATTAGAGAAGGAAAGGTGGAGGAATTAGGCAGAAAGACATTTGCTGAAGCAGTGAAGAAGTAGAAATAAGAGAAATGGAGAAAATAGAAGACCAGATAATTTGGGAAGACAGAAGCTTCTGACACACATACAAGATAAAGAAGAGAAGGGATTAGACAGATATGAGATATGGGATACTGTAATTGTTCCATTATGAATAAAAGCTCAAGAGATAAGAGCATTTATATTAATAAAAAAAAGAGACATATTGTGACATTTTTTTGAAATGGCTACAGGACTAGAGATTTTTGTAGGAAATGATATATCCATGGAGTAGATATATTGTTAAAACTATTTTACAGTGAAACACAAAAGAAAGTGAACATTTAATTCAGAATAGAGACTGAAAGTGAAACTGTTAAAGATCATTTATTGCAAAACTTTTCTAAAAAGTTAAAAGCATTTCAAAAGTTTTGGATAATAGGGGGACTTTGAACTGGGGATTGGGGTTGCAATGTAATATTAAAAACAGAAAGCAAAGTAAATTATGGGAATTGTAGTACAGTATATTAAAGAAATGATGAAGAGAAAAGAATTAAGAAATGCCAATGACTGGAATGTTAAGAAATTCACTGAAGATATAAACAGAAACATTGATAAACAGATTACAATAGTAAGATTAGATATGGTAATGAAGAAAGTAAATATTAATTCAGCAGCAGTTTTAGATGGTGTAGGTTATTTAGCATACAATAATTTGGAATTATGGTAAAAAGAAATTTTGCTAGGTATATTTAATGAATGAAAATGATATTTTGTATTTTCAAATATGTAGTGGTATATGGAAGAAAGGAGAGAAGGTTGATATAATTAGTTGGAGGTTGCAGGTTTTAAATAATACTGACAACAAGATGTTTATAGAAATAATACAAATAAGAATAGAAAATAGGATACATCAAGTGTTAGAAGACATAAAGTGGTTTTAAAGGTAAATGTTTTCAGGAAATATTAATGATTGTTAGAGCAAAGCTAGACAATATCCTAAAGAAAGCAATGTAGAAAATTCCTGGTAGGCGATATAAAATAGCATTTGATGCAATAAATCATGATATATTATGGAATATAATAGGAAATACAATTTTTAATAATAGTTACAGAATGCGATTAAATCAGTGTATAGTCACAGTAAAGTAAGAGTTTTGATAAATGCATGATAAAGTGGAGAGATAAAGGTGAGTAGGGGTCTAAAATCAGGTTTCCCAGTGAGCAATATTTCACTTGTGATAGTTATGAATTACATAGCAAAAATAATAAATGAAGAACATGAAAAGACAGTGTTTATACAGAGTAATGGTACTGAATATCCAGTTATTGTGTCTTATGCTGATGGTATTATTCTTATGGCTAAGGAAAATCAGATGATGGAACAAGTGATTATTAATGTAAATAACAGTTTACAATATATAGGATTATCATTAAATAAAGAAAGTAAATGATTTAGGTCAAAGGAGAAGTTGAAAGGAATTAAGTATGGAATAAAGAAATAATGGTCTTAGGAATAACATTTGGTACATTAGGTAGGATTAAAAAAACAATGGGTGAAAATCTTACAGGAGCTAAGTGATATAAGTATTATATAGATATAGCTTGTCATACAGGAAAAAGTATATTTAATAAATTCTATATGGATGGCTAAAATAGCATATATTGCCAGTGTATACATGATGCCAAAATATTTGGAAACACAATTTATTGAGTTAATATTTAGATTTGTTTGGGATTCTGAATTAAACCCAGTAAGGAGAGGAGTTTTGTATATGGATAAGGATGAATGTGGTTTGGGGTCATTGAATCCTATATTTATGGAACATTGTTAAATTTGTATAAGGTGTTAAGATGGTTAAATGGAAAAGAAATTAATTTTGTAACAAAAATATTTAAGATAAAATATACTACTGACTGGAATTTAATAAAACTGAATAAAAAGAGAATGGAGAAATGAAGAAATAAAAATGTATCAAGAAAAAAATAAAAAAAAAAATCTGGAAGTTGACTATAGAAAAAGTGGAAGAAATGGAAGAGTTTGGTATAAGAACGTAATGATTGAACATTATTTAATAAATCAATGGAAGCATTTGATGGAAGAAAAAATAAATGCTATAAAACAAAGAAGTAAATGGTGTATGTTGAATGTCAAGATTTTTATGGGGATTACAAATAAATAGACTACCAGTTAAGGGAAACATGCCCTATAAAAAGGTAAATGAGATGGTGTGCATTTTTTTGTGGTAAAATAGAAACTGTAGAGCATGTCCTTTTGACATGTTGGAAAGTAAGAAAATTATGGGAAAAATAATAGAAAAATATTTTGAATGAAATATAAAATTATAAACAGTTAAATATGGATATGACTGAATATGAATTTTACAAAGGTGCAAGTAAGGAGTATGTTAAAAGTTCAGATAAAACATTGTTTGTATTATTTGGACTATTTGAAGGAACGATTGAATGAGATTAGGTTTAATGGTAATTGGTTTATATACCAAATATAGTCCAAAAATTAAGTGGTGGTTATGGAAAAAAGAGTGAGGTCTATAGGTCTATGATATGGAAACTTTGAAAATACGAATATATGAAAATTGGATATATATTTTTGTATATATGTAAATATGTGAATATATTTATCTGTATATTTGTAAATGTGTAAATAGTTGCATAATAAAGGACCCCTATTGTTTGGAGAACAGAAAGTGAAGCAGTGTCTGCAACTGCTAAGTGATGCCAGAGGGTAATACTGCAGTTCCAGGAATTCCAATGTGGAGGAGAATGCAGCAGAGTTGGAAAGAGAATCAGGAGAAACCTTACTGAAGGAAGGAGAAGGAGGTGAAATAACTGTTACAGTGCTTGAAAATGGTGGACTGGAGACAAAAGTGCTGGTAGATTTGATGAACTAGGCAGAGCCAAAGGAAGGAGACTAAGCATGATGGAGTGAAAGTAGTCAAACACAAGCAAGAGCAAGTGGAGGGAAATAAGAGGTATCTCAGGTGATATAGTAGACAGTTTTCAGGGTTTACCTCTGCAACACTTTTTTTTTACAAGAAATACATTATGCAAATGCAACAAGGGAAAGAAGAATGGAAGAAGCAACTAAGAGGGGAGAAACAATTGAAACTTCTAAGGCTCAGAGAATACGCCAAGGATAAGAATAAAAAGTAAAGTGATGGCAGTCTGAACAGGTATGACATTATGGAAAGCATTATTTGCCAATAGGGTTTAACATTAAAAGCATAAGACCATTAATTCATTTGGGAGCTGAAAATGTTTGTGAAGTGACATTTGAAAGCTTTAACTTGCTGGAAAAAAATATGATTGAGACTGAAAAAAGAAGTTCATTAGTGCAATGGAAAGATAATTAATTTCAGAATTTGGTAGTACAACTAAAAAAGAAAATAAATGTACAGTTTAGGACTTCAGATATGGATGAGTATGAGTTAAAACTGTTTTCCCCTATCATTGTGTAGTAAAGTACATGCAGTTAAAATAGATGTGATGAAAAAAATGTATGGATTGGGTGTTGAGAAATGTGGGTAACAATGGGTGTTAAAGATGGGAAATTCAGCATATTTTAAATACAATAATTGTAAATGGCAAGAGAGGATTTGCTAGCTACTGTGGTCACCCCAAAACATGCTATTTTTGTGGGAATGGAAATAATTTATTATAAGACTGCAACAAATGAACATGTGACCAACATGGGGGGAAAGGGACATACAGCAAAAATCTGTAAGCCTTTTTGTAAAAAAAATGTAAAGAATTTATGGATTTCTAGTTTGACTGTCCTTTATTAGAAAGGAAAGAGTAGGTGAAGGTGGTATGAGGAGAGGTATACTGAAGAAAGATTAAACAATGAAAAGGTAGATAGAGAAGATATAACAGTTTATAGTGAGGTTATTACTGTACAGGAAAAAAATAGATTTGCAATTTTAGAAACTGAAGAGGAAGAAGATGGATAAATGGAGACAAAAGAAAAAGAGCAAGATAGCAAAAAATCAGTTGGTAGGAGATGTAGGAGAAGGAAAAGAAATATAAGACCCAGAAGTAAAACACTTACAAAAAAGGAAAAGTATGATATAGGAATTTTAGCATTACATTTGAATAGCATTAGAAGCAACTTAACAGGTTTGGTGGTACTGGAATGGTGTAAAAATAAAAATGGATTTTTTTGGGTTTGCCAGATACCAGATGTAACAAAGAAAATAAAAAATGGAAAGTAATACAGGCAGTTGTGGGGTGTCCTTTGGTCAGTAGAAAATGAGACATATTCTGAAATAGGAATTTTTATAAAATGAAGAAATAAGAATTTTAGATGTAATAGTAATAGTACTAATATTAGTACTAGGAAAGGTAGTAATATGTGACATGAGAATGAGATCAAATGTAAACGAAAAATAGTGATTTATGCATATAGTAATACGATGGGGAGAAAATAGTTCTTTGAAGAAATCAAAACATTTCTGTTAGTAAACGTGTTGATAGTGAAGGTAGGGAAAAATAATACAGGATATTAACATGTTAAGGGAATTAATAAAATGTGGAGATTTAAAAGTAGGAAAGAAAAGAAAATGGACATATAAAAGTGACCTTTTTTAAGATTGAAATTGATTGTATAGTTTACTCTAAAAGAAATAATAGGGGGAGTACAGATAGCAGAGTTTTCATGCTATAGAGTATATAAGCTAGAAAAGGGGAAGACAGTGAAATAATAAAGGAGGGAAAGGGATTAGTGAGATTAACTGCAGAGTTTAAAAAGAAGGAAAAATGATAAGAGAGAAAGAAATATGGAAATATCAGATGACTGAGAATATTTTATAAACATTGGGTATACTGGTGAGAAGTGTATAAGCAAAAGTATGAAAAAATATGTTTAGAAATGGAAAGAAGAATGAAAACTAAGATGAAATAGAAAGCATGTTCGTGAAAATGTGAGAGAGAACAATAAGTGACAAGATATGGGAAATAAAAAAAAAACAGATGCATGAAAAGAACAGACAAATTAAAAATGCTGTTACATAGGCAGAGATTTTTTTGAAAGAAAAGAAAGAGGATGCTTCCCCTTATTTAGGAAGACAAGTACAAATGAGAGAAGGATGGTTACTATCTCAGATGGCAAAGGAGACATAAAATACAAACAAGAAGATATTATGGAAATGGTAGAAACTTTTTTGTATAGAAAATGTGTGAAGAAGAAGAAATGGGTGGGCAAGAAGAATGGAAAGTGAAAATGCAGAAAGATGTCTGAAAAAGTTAAATTTTTTTAGAAAATGATAAAATTGTAGAAAAAATAGGGAAGGTGATAACAGAAGGGAAGAATGAATCAGCACCAGGATTGGATACTATAATAAGGAAATGAATAAAGACAAAAGAGAAGTTTAAATGAATGGATGAAGGAAGGTATAATGGAAGAAGACATATATGGTGGAGTGATGACATTTATATAGACAAAAACATGAAAGGAAAATATAAAAAATGGAGGCCTATAACATGCTGGCTATAAAATATTTATAGTTAATGCTGCAAGAATGGATGAAGAAAGTGTTGGATGAGATAGAATAATCAATCTATGGTATGAGGGAAGAGAGGTGAAAGAAATATTAGTTATAGTGAAAGAAGTAATAATGATAGTGAAAGAAAATAAAGAAATAAGACTGATAGCATGTGATATAGTTAAAGCTTTGATAAAGTCAGCCATGGAACAATGTGTAATATTTTAGAGGTATATGGAATAGGCGAAAATATTAATGTAATAAAGAAATGCTATGGAAAATCATGGATACAAGTTATGATAAATGAATGCATACTAAAACAATATGTATGAAGAGTGGAGTACAACAGGGTGCCTGATGAGTATGTACTTGTTTGTATTAGTACTAAATGCAGTAGTAAGACATATGTATAAAATGAGGGAGACACAATACGAGATGCAAGGAAATCTTTTATTACCAATATGTATGATATATGCAGATGACTTAGTACTAATAATAAAATGAGGGATGGATAAATGAGGTTGTATTAAGGATTTGAAAACTGTTAGAAATCTTTTCTGTAGTTAAATAAAATGAAATGTAATAGATTTGGTGAGATAAAAATAAATACATGACCTATATTTTACAATAAAGGAAATAAAGATTTTGGGAATGACATTTGGTGAGTATGAAAGTGTAATTAGTCAATGGAGAGACATGCTAGAACAAATAAAAAAAATTATCTTGGTAGAAAAGTTTTTATCATTTCAGAAAAAGACATATATGTTGAATACATATGTATTAGGAAATGTATAGCAAATTTAAGGGGAGTATATATGTTTTCCAGCCAAATTGAAAAAGAGATATTAAAACTTTTTTAGATTAATTTGGGTTTAAAGCTGAACCCAGTGAGAAGAGGAGTAGTTTGTAATAAAAAGGAAGAAGGTGTTTTGAATTAAAAAATCTGATAGTGCATTTATAATCTATGCATTCATCGAGTTATGACCAAGGTTAAATAATGGCTAAAAGAAAGGCTAGGTAAGATGTTATATGAAAGCCAAGAAAAAAAAAAACAGGGAAAAGAAAAGGGAAAAAAAAAGGACAGGGTAGAAGAAAATAATATGAGAATAAAATTAAAATATGGAATTTAAAATTAAATGAGGTTGATGGGAATGTAAAAGAATGGTATAATATAGTGTACCCATGGAAGGAATTAAAAGATGGAAAAAAACAATAAAAGAATAAAATATTTGATTTTTTTATGAACCAGTGTCTTTTTGTGAATTTTATTAAAGTTACCTTTGAAAGTGAATATGAAATATATGGTGAAGGAGGAAAGAAAATGGGTTGACTCTAGTGAAGAAGAAATAGCATAACATTTTTTGGATTATAAAATGAATAAGAAGCGTTGTAAAAAGTTTAAAAATTAATATTGATGGAAAGGATTTAAGTGTATAAATATGAATGTAATATAATATTATATTGGAATTGTGATAGTATAAATAAATGTGGTATTGATAAATACATTTAAATACTGTTTTGAGAATATGGGTTCTGTGGAAAAAAGATGTGAGAATTTGTTATATAATGAGAAAATGGAAGAGAAAGATGTATTAGCTGAAATAAGAAAATGGTTGTGGAAGAAAGGGTAGAGAATATAGGGTAAATGTAAAAGAATAAAATGAAAAATAAAACTTTTTAGTTAAGTTCTTTTGTACTGATAACTTGTAAAAAACGAAGCATAAATGCAAAAAAGGAAAATGCAAATACCTGATTTAAGGTTTTTATATAGTATAAAATTAATGTAAATGTTAATAAAGCATCCCTATTTTTTTAGACAAGTGTTATGGGATCTTTTATATTCATCTAAGTTATCACTGAGTCAGGCAGATGGGACCTCAGTTTAAGATCTCCTCTGAAATCTTCAGAGAAGATGGGTTAGAAAGTAGTAAAAGGAAGTCAGGAAGAGGGCAAGAAGATATGTCCATAGGTCATTAGAGGAGGCATGTGATGTGGCACAGAGTAATGTGAAAGAGAATGTGGGTGGTGTAACCATGGAACAGAGGGTAAAGAGATGAATACAAGGGTAGTAAGACAAGTACAAGCAGCAGTGACAAGTGGTAAAAGGAAGGCAGAGACAGAGATAACCATATAGAAGCCAACACCACATAACAAGAGCAGGATGGAAATAGGTGGAGAGGGGCACTTTGTGAACATGACGAGCAGAGTTTGAAAAGGAAAAAATAATGTTGCTATCTTGTAGGAAGTACACATGGTGACTGGAAAAGGAAGCTTATAAACATAGGGAGGGATTCAGGTACCAAAGACAGTGAGGAAAACAAGGGGTGGTAGAATTGGAGGGATTCAGGTTGCAGGAATGAGAGGTAATAGCATGGAGGAGGGAATAAAGGAGTCAAGATTCATTGTAGGGACAGAGAAATGAGTTTTATGACTGAGGACTCCAGCACAAAGAAGATTTAAAGTATAGCTATAGTAGATGGGAAACTAAATTACAGTGAAACCAGTCTTTAGACTTAATAATACACAAGAAGAGGTGGCCAAGTTGGTCAGTAAGGGAAGGGAGCACATATTGTGGTGCATACAAGCATCAGTTATCTAGCAGAGAAAGCAGTTATGCTGGTAGTAAACAGGACTAGAATGCATGAGCAGAGATACCAAGAGGTGGGGCAGGAAGTTGCATTCTCAGAATCTGTCTAGATGTCAGCAGCCAGCAAACAAAGGAAAGAGATGCTTAGGAAGTATAATGAGTGGCTGTGATCATGGAAACAGAAGCAAAGCTTGGGGGTGATAGGAAGATGGGGAGATCTGTCAGAGAGACTACCTCTATGCAATTAACAAGCTCCATCTTACCCCACAGTGGCAGCAGGGCACATAAGTGCTATGTAAGGGAAGATTTCAGTGATAATACATTTTAAACAAAGATGGAAGGGGGATGCAGTGGAAGTAAGTACTCAAGCAGCAGGCAAAAAAGAAGAAGGGACACAGACCATAGCAAACAAACAAGCAGGGTGGCTTGGAGCATGGGTGTGTAGTGTTACTATGCAATTTGAGGCATCTAGATAGGCAGATGGGGAGCTCCAGGCTGTGATGCTGATGAGAGGCTGAACCTTGCTAACTCACAAAGAGGGGCCATTGATAAGAGGGGATGGGACATGGAGGTGCCTGGATTTAGGTTGTTCATCTTTTCAGCCATGAATCTAGTTAACAGTTTGTATTAACAGATGGAAAATTGCAACATTTGTAATTATACAGATTCATTTGTGAAGTGGAATGGATATGTTGTCAATGCTTATAAGACTGCAAGATCCTGAAGTCATTGCTGGTGAGAACCCTTAGGCCCATCCTGCCCAAATAGAAGGCATGATTTAAGTAGCTCTCCTACATTCCTCTCTGCAACTGATTCTGTTGTCTCTCTGCATATTATAGCTTTTCATGAAATACCACACGGTTTCTTTATGTTGCAGAGACTTGTGAGCTTTATACACCATATGGCCTTTTGTAGCAAGCTCTGTCATGGTGATGAATTCCCAGATGAGTGGTGAAGACATTCATGAATAAAAGAAAGCTTGACATTTAGAGCTGAAACTGTGAGTGGGTGAACATTTCCTGCAGCTGAAACATAATTTGTAGATGTTTATTCCTGAAACAGGAGAAAACTGCAGACAAAAAGACTGTCTTCTGTATAAAAACTATATGTCTTTTGTACTTGTGTGTTCAAAAGTTGTGCCCTTCCGAGCAGTTCTGCGGATACATTTCAGGACCTAATTTGGTTAGGATGCTTTTGTGGCAGAAGGATGACTCTTTAGTGTCAGAATGTAAGGGTGTTGAAGGATAGTTCACACCCATCAGCAGGCCTTCTTTCTGCAAAGTTGCATTTATGTCGGTATCAAATATGAGAGAGCTTGTCCATCTGAAGCATGTGACTTCCTAATAACTGTTTTGTTTCATTTCTTCAACAGCTAGAGTGTGATTTTTGATGGTCTGTATGGTTAAGAAAATAAGCTATTTATTCTGAGTGAAATTAAACTGGTAGAAAACATCTGTTTCATGGTTGCCAAAATGATGAGGGTAAGCAGGAGCTGAGATTTGAGAAAAGACTTACTAATCTAGGTGTTCAGCAGAAGAGAGAAGAGAAATGGGAATTTGATTGGGACATATTGAATTGCTTGTGGATAAATTGGAGAGGATGGCATTAGAAAGGAAGGGTGAAGAGGAAGTGGATATGATTGGCACTTGGAAGGGGGTATTTCACATTCCATCCATCCAGTGCTGCTTAGTCACATCCAACTCCTATAATGACCTCAAGAACAGTCACCACCATCCTCAGAGTTTACTGGGCAATGAGGGAACTGAAGTAGATTACCAGGCCTTTCTTCTATATCATGCGTACACTGCATACACACCTATGGACAATTTGGATTAGCCAGTTTGTGTGCTGCATGTTTTTGAGATGTGGGAAGAAACTGAAGTACTAGGAGAAAACTCATTTGAGCACCAAGGACATGTAGAATCTGCACAGAAAGCATTCCAGCTGAAAATTGAACTTGATAATCTTTTTCTGTGAGACTAAATACTACTCACTGCATCACTGTGCCATTGCATTAAATGTAAAAACATGTTACTTTGCAAGAACATCTGTAGGACCCTGGAATGCATTATATATGCAGTGGTATTTATTTATTTATTTATTTGACATTTGTTGACCGGGTTGGTCCATCTGGGATGAGGCCCTTTTCAGTGGAGATCTGGGGAGAAAAGCTCCATAGTTACAAAACATATACAAGCTCCAAAAAAAAATATGCAAGTACACAAAAAATACATAACAATGTAAAGCGAGTATACAATAATAAAACTGATTACAGATTATATACAGTGTTGGCTAGCTATGTATATTGAGGTGGGTAGACCAGGAAAAATAGTATTTACAGTAAAGAGAAAGCAAATTAGTAAGGAAGTTTCTGGGTAGCAGTGAAGGAGAGAGAAAAGTGCAGCAGTAGTTGTTGAACATTCTACTGGTGAGGAGATTGTAATAGTAAAGGAAAGGTTAAGGGTAAGAGTAGGGAAGAAGGGAGGGTGAGTTTGGGAGGAGGTAGTGTTAGGTAATAGTAGGAGGAAAAGTAGTGAGTGTTTGGTCTGAAGAGATGGAAATTGGACCCTGGAATGCATTATCTGTGCAGTGGTATGCCATAAGGCAACAGGAAATTAAGGTTGTCTGGGATGGAGCAAAGAAATGATGGTCAGGGACAAGAGAGAGGTAGCTGTACAGGGGCAAACTGCAACATTAAATCAAACTGAGTAGATCAGCATATAGTGCCCCATTTGGTATGTACCTGACCAGGTGTATGCAGCCGCTACAGTGACCTCAGAGGTTCCTTACAAAAACAGTACAAGGCATAACAAGCCTGCTTTACACTGAGCACCTTAAAGCCCTTTTTCTCTAGTCTGTTTCCTATAGATTGCTGAGGGGTGATCTATGCCTGACTTACAAGTCATCTGCCAACCCCACGCTTATGAATTGCCTGCATATTTGTAAGTCACACAGTACCAGAAATACAAAGTCTAAGGACCTGATTTTTGCTTGTGACTTAAACAGAACATGCTGGGGAGAGAGATATGTGTCCCAGAGACTGCATGTTTTATGGAACAGGCTTCCCATCCATGTGGTGCTGAGTTCATCTATTACCCAGTATGACCGAGACCAATGGATGGGGAATACGAAATTTACACCAGGCCTGGCACCCATGTCCCTTATGGATAGAGGTTGCTTATAAATGCCTGACCATCAGTGTCCTATTTGGATACAAGGTATTATTATTCTTTTGGAAAAACTTGGCTAAGCTTAGAAGGACCCCCCCCCCGAGATCATTGGCTTAGTAATAATCTATGAATCTATGGAACTTGTTACATCAGTTTTCATGTCCCTGTAGTATATTATTGCACAATTAATTCCTATTGTGTAGTCTATACAACATCAGAGTAAAACTTTAAACTGCTTGAAAGTTAAAGTGGTGTAAAATGGACGATTATAAACTGGATAAGTGATATTCTGTAGTCACAGTATCTGTTATCTATACATCATATATAACTGGCTCAAAAAACATTCACTGACAACTAGTACATTAATAACCAGTATTACTACACTCAAAGAGATGATCATCTGTCACAAACATGGCTGTTAGCTTTAAAGAGTAAGGGAATCCTTACAGCAGGCCCTGGAACAAAATAGCATTGAAAGGAAATGGAGCAATGATTAAGTGTTTCTCCAATAACCACTTTTTTTCCTAATATACTAGAGAACATTATGGCACTTTCACACCAACACCCACAATGCTTTTCACTTCAGTGTGGCACATCATGATACCATTTTATAGTGTTGGTGAGTACTTTGATTTTTCTGATTGCTGATGACAGTATAAGCTAAAATTTGGGTCACGATTCTTAGAAAAGCTACCTAGTATACTAGTAAATATGCCCAACTCATTGAACTCAAAATTACCTGAAAGCATAGATCTTCATTAGTGGGCAATGAATGTTTTGGCACTGTATTTAAATGTGTGGCTGTTACGAGCAGTACCTGTTCTAATGCCTTCCTATGACTAGCCCTACATGATGCTTCTTTAGGATTCTAGAAGAGTTTTGAATAAACTACACAAGGGAAGTGGAACATATTTACCCTTCACAGTTTGCTGATTTGAACAAGTAGCAATGAATGTGCATGTGAGTGTGCATATCTCTGAGTGTTTGGGTGGATGACAGCTGGGTGACGTGATTGTGGCTAGTATGAATGCTGGGATTGTGGTTGCACTGTATGTCTGTGTACATGCTTGGACCTTTGTACATTAGTGTAAAGCTGTGTGAGTTACAGAGTGTGCAGGGGATTTGCCTTTGTGTGTGTTGGCCTCACTGGTGATCAAGCCTTCAGTGCCATCCTTAACACTGGGATCAACGCCAGTGTGTGTCTGTAAACATATTTCTGTGTGTGTATGCATATGTAAGTAGGCATGAAGTATGCCTATGCATGATCTGGCAGGACAAGATGTTAAGGCCTTCATCATAACACCATAACACTGAAAATATTCTCATTTCAGTGATTTGTAATCATCCAGTTTCTCCATTAATGAAAGAATGTTATTTAATAAATTTAATTTCTATGAATCCCAGTCATGCTTAACATTATGCAAAGTAAATATGTGCAGAGTTTTTATTGACAGGAATACAGAAATTTGAAGGTGCATCATGTTATATTATTACCTTGAATTTTGCTTGTAACATTTACATTTTCATATGTAGGTAATTTTAACACAGTATGCACATTGACTAACAGTTGCTAATATTTTACTTTTTCATTAGGGAGAGCACCATGGAAAGGGTCAAGAACATGGTAAAGGACACTGTCATGGCAAAGGTGAAGGCAAAGAACATGGCCATGGAAAAGAACACTCTCATGGCAAAGGTGAAGGCAAAGAACATGGCCATGGAAAAGAACACTGCCATGGCAAAGGTGAAGGCAAACAACACTGCCATGGAAAAGAAGCAAAAGAATAACATATGCCCCACATTATTTGCCATGAATATGTGAGACAAAGTAAATGAAAACAGAACCATGTTCTGATGCACATAGACTCTAATCATTGTTTTTGACACAATGAAATAAAGCTTGACTCAAATAATTTGGAATTTTATGGATATTTGTAATGGGTTGCAGTTATTTTCTTATAAAAGAGTTGTGTGCATTCAATATGTTTTTGTTTGCATTTAATAATGTATAAATGTTGCGAGGGCATGGTGCATGATTATTTCTCAATAGCATCATTGCAACAACCCTTTCATAAAGTGGGAGAAGGAAATCGTCATGTCACGCTGTATCTTTTAATGTTTTTCCACTAAATGTATCTAATAATAGCTGTGGTTCCATCCTATGATCTTGGCAGTATAGATTTTCTTTGGGGATGGTCCCTCTAATAAGAAATCATAACATTTGGGTTTTACCCATATTTCTCCATTCTCAGTCAGAAATTTCATCAACTCTGCTTCATTAACTAAGAAAACCTGCATAGATCTATCACCCGTATTCTTTTAAATCTTGGTGTACAAGACTCCTATTTCAAGTCAGTAATGATATTAGATTTTTTAGTTATTCTCACTCTTTGAATGGTTCAAAACCAATCTTTATCACTGAATAATTTTGAATGGGTAGTGCCGTATGCGTATTAGCCATTTGTTAGTTTTCAAAGATCTTCAGGCAACACAGTATTATATTGTTTTCTTGTGACTCTGGTAGGTGGCAGTCCATTTTTGTTGCATGTATGTTCTGCTATGTCTTTTTCTTAACTCTCTGAATTTTAAAGAATGGGTTCTAAAGGGTCTAATATGAAACAAGAGAAAAAAGGATAGTGTAGTAAAGATTAGTGAAGGGTAATCTACAAAGAAAACTGTAAGATATCTGAAAAAAATCCACCTGTTCAACTTTAAATTCAGAAGATGGGACTACATTAAAAATGCTTGTCTTAAACAGGAACATGACATCATGTTTTTAAAAATAGAATTTTCATCTCTTTCAAAAAAGCTCCATTTTCCAAAATAAAGATGAAGTGGTCTTTTTTTAAATATATCTTTATTATAGATTTATCAGTACCAAAGAAAATTGGGTATTTTTGATGTAAACATTTCAAGCAAGAGTTGTTTATAGTTACTTTACTTGACAAAACAAATTTATATAGTTTAGACAGAGAAAAAATAAAATGTATCTAATTCATAGGAATGGAATTATATTCTAATAAATATGGATAAATTGCCCTCTTCTGTTATTGATGTAACTAACTAATTTGTGCTTTTGACCAAAAGCAAATCTGGGTTATATCTGTGTGTTATAACATCTTTAGGAACAGTATAACCTTTCAGAGAATTAGACCAAAAGATGAAGTCGTTCCTTCTTAGGTTGACTATTTTAGTTAAATTGCAGCCAGCAACAAAAGTCTGGCATAAAGAATACAAGAAGTACTTAAATATTTGGTATCTGTAAAGGTAGTTTCTTCTGCCGTTTTTATTTTTAGACATTAATGGTGTCAACAGTGGATTTATAAGAGGAGGAGCAGTAGTTTTACTTAAACATCTTAAACTAAATAAAATGCAAGGCTCAGCTGTCAAGAGTATTATGCTTTATAAATTCTTTGTATAAAAAAGAAGAGCTATTGCTACAGTTTGGGTAAAACAACTACTATGTATCACATTTACGTGCATATAGTAACACCACATTATGCTTTCTATGCCATTTATTTATTTGACAATTGTTAACCAGGAAAGAGGAGGCCCAGAGAGAAAAGCTACATAAATTAAAACATTGACAAAATGAAAAGTACAGAGATACTTGAATTTACATGTGGGAGTGTGGCTTACATTAAGTTACAAAGTAGTCCTATTGCCATACAGACAGTTGTTATACATTTACACAGTAATCTTTGCAAACAACAAATACAAATATGTAAGTTTATATAATTAGTTTATCTAGTACAGTCTTTTTAGGTAGACTGTTGGTGTACATTATGATAGTTTTTATGGTTTGATGTCAACTGCAACAATTGATTAGGTGGACTGCAGGTCTACTTTTAGAAAAGGAGGTTAAAAAAAGTTGGTTAACTAATGTACAGCAGTAATACTGGCAGTTAATTGACAGGGAGAAATGGGGGAGCTTAGTATTTGTAGTAATGTATAAAGTTCTTAGTCATGTGTCAACAAATCTAGCTGCTATGTCCTTTAAAGGGGGGAGAGGGAAGAAATCATGGTAGGGTAAAGCAGAGTAAAATACCAAAATAGACTCTCAAACCTAGGAAATGTGCATTGGATACCTGGACGTGGGGCTAAATTTGCTGTTAAGTATTTAGAAATATTGTGTAAAGAAGACGCAAGTAGTAGTAGAGATCCTAGATTTTCAGCATTAGCAAAAGCACTTAGAATTTGGACAGAGGCACTAAATCGTAAAGAAACCAATGTATTTTTATACCTAACTCTTGTGTTTCATATATTATCCATATGTGTTTGGCACTCAGACTAGAACAGATGCTGAAAATGGACTAAGTAGTAAGTTGTAAACGGTAAAAAATCATACCAAGATGCATGCAGCTGCGATGCTGATATGCAGCTTCTCAAGGGAAAGCCATAATTATTAATGGACTCTCTACCAATACGACAAAATGTAAAGACTTTAAATATGGTTACTTTAAGAGATCAACAATTGTAACTCACTTAATAATAGTTTTGGGTGTTATAAGTTTCTATGGGACTCACTGAAAATATTCTTATTTGGAAAAATAAATTGTTAGTGCCACAATGAGCTAAAATAATGGGATAAGGAATGGCATAAAGTGCAAGAAAAATTATATGAAGCTAAATTAAACACACAAAAAGGAGATAAGTTTTTGGACTTGGTAGAAGTGCTGAATAAGAAAGAGGAATTTTAAATGATAAAGTTCTTATAGCATGACAATCTATCAATCAATAAATGGCAGTCATTCCATTATGCTCAATGGTCTGCATAGACTTGATTATGCATTTGCCTTGTAGATAGCAGGAAGTTAACAGATATTGATGAAATTCTTTTTATAGTTTAAAAATATCATGAGGAAATTAATTAAAAAGATAGATGGTAGATAGACTGCTTCTTAGACGCTTTCCTAAGTGAGAATATAGAGCTAAATTTAACACATCAAACCGATAACAAAGCAATTGGAATGGATGATATTATATATGAGATATATAAATATTTCCACAAGAAGTTAAAATCTTGGAGGTACTACAGAAAAACAAAGATATTACATTAGTGTAAGACACTATCCTGTTCCTTTGCCAAATCTGTATTAAAGCATGATAAAGGCTCAATATTATATTGTTATAGGATCATTTATTTACTTAACCCACTCAAGCCTGAAATTAATGTTTTGTATATTTCCTTTTCACATCCTTTCCACCTTATGACATCCACACCTTTTTGGGGATAGCTTTTTCAAGTAAGTGACTTACCAGCTAATAATCAGCAGTATCAGAAAGGACAAGGAGTTGTTAAAATGACACTAAAGATTGCTAGTCTAGGATGTCGTGCAGTGAAGAAATTAATCTTTGCCACTTATTATTCATATTTTCAAATTTATGTTCATAATTTCATAACTGAAATACCTACATATTATTGAGGTGTATGGTATAAAACACCAGTATGGGAGTCAGGACAATTAACTGTCAATGCTGGTTTAGTTTTGCTAACCAGTCATAAGCTTTCACATTGTAGTAAGAAATTCCTCTACGTATAAGCGCATGTTTATAGAGATATTTACAGAAGTATGAAACATATGCTTAATTGTATAATTAGCAAAACAAATAATAGTGGATTTCTCTCAAGATGTGTAACTTACACTGCACATATCAAAGACAGTTTTCTTCAACAATATCTAAGGTTTGACTTAACATCAGGCAACAGTTTGTAAGTTACTTGGTTTTTGAAGTATTAAGTACATATGGAAATATTGCATAACAAACAACTGGCACTATTTCCAGTATAGAGTGATATAAACCAGCACTGACAGTTTCACACCACACAGCTCAATAATACGTAGGTCTCTCAGTTATGAAACATGAACAAAAATTTGAAAATATAAATAATAATTGCCAAAGATTTTTCTACTGCAGGTAATTCTAGACTAACAATCTTAGTGTTATTTTGTTAATAACCCTTGCCCTTTCTAATACTGCCCACTATTAGCTGGTAAGTTACTTAATTAAAGAAGTCAGACTCAGAAAAGTTTTGTACACCATAAGGAGGTCTGGGTTAGAACTAGAAGTTTAAAAAAGGCATTTTGGGCATGACTGAGTTAATATTGCAGTCCAAAGTTCAACATAAGTGAAAACAGGACCCTACAAGCAGCATCACAGATGTTTATCACTGTCAGCAAGTGTGTATTAAAAAAAATTATAATGTTTTAAACATGTAGTGTAACTCACTATTGGAATGGGTGCAGTCCCCACTTTTTCCTTTTCTGCATTGGCATCTCAGTTTAAGGCTTAAAATTAAAGCTAACACTACCACAACAGCTTTAAATGATCCCTTTATAGAGGTACTGAAAAACAGTGAGAATCCCACATGCTATATTTGTAACGCTACATAAATTATTATTATTATTATTATTTTTTTGCAGCAAATACTGGGAAAGGAAATTCATTCTTGTATCACTTCCTGCTTATTAAACCATCCCCTCCTGTCTCAGTATCTGTAAAGACATGTCTTATCAGTGCCACTTTTAAATCCATCTTCTTCCCCCCTACTTCTGATCACGGTGCTCTGGTTCCAACTGGCATGCTTAGCAATCAACTAATGGAAAATTACTTGAAATTACTGTTATGTGAACCACTGTCTGCGTATGTGCTGTAGTTAATTGCAGTACAAGTTTGTATTGCATTCACTTAACTGAAAGTGAGAATATTACTCTTTCCAATTAGTGCTACTTAGAAAAGCTATTCTGTTCTCAAATGCTTAGGCCTTGTGAATGTATGTCACAGGCTCAACTGTTTGTTTTACTGCTTCATTAAGTATTATAATGCAGGACAGAGTTATGCTGTGTTTGCCTTATCATCACAACTGAAAGTGTGTGCCATAATCTCTTTATAGTACCATCTTAGATAGCTTGAATGGAATATAAGCTATTGCTATTTCACTGCAGTATTCTGTCTTCTGTGATTATTCTTATTTGTCTCAACAGAGGAGATGCAATTTATGCACTGCCTTTTAGTGATTTCCAGTGTACTGATATTAGCCCTCATAGAAATTAATTTACGTTTATGGAAGAGCATTGCTGCAAATCTGGCTTAATAAGCATTTGATGTAAATGTAATATGTTCAGCAGACTGCAACAGTGTGAAAATTATCAGCATATTTAAAATTATTCTGGTAAAAATGATAGGACTGCATTTATTCCAGAGTTCT
Organism: Protopterus annectens; assembly: GCF_019279795.1. NCBI lineage: Eukaryota > Metazoa > Chordata > Ceratodontiformes > Protopteridae > Protopterus > Protopterus annectens. Next base: position 71,573,252 of record NC_056737.1, on the reverse strand, counting down.
TCCTATACTGAATGAAATGCTAAATAATATCCTCACTATCTCTTTTTACTTACCCCAGGGAGAGTTGTCAGACTGGATGAGGGCTGCCACTTAACTGTGTCCTGCATCCTTATATTTAAAAATAAAATCCTCCTCATACACTAACTAGATATCCAAGGTAATGTAAACTTGTCCTCCCATTACTCTAACCTGCAATATTTATTTCTATTTTGGCCTAATTTCCCTTTATTTTTATTTCTTTCAGTGATCCACTAGACTATTATTCCTGCCTTCTTAAGCAGACAAACTAGTGCAACAGTGAGTCATACATCCATAATGTGCCCCTAATTTCAATATAAGTGAAATCAGGATCCTGTAAGTAGTAACACAAATGTTTATCACCACCAACAAGTGTTTGCTAAAAAACTAGTTCTGCTGCTAAACAGAAATACAGTGTTTTAAACATGTAGTGTAAGTTGCAGTTGGAATGAATGTCTTCCCCACCTTTTCTTTTTCAACACTGGCATCTCACTTTATGGCATTAACAGCTTAAACATAAAACTAACACTGCCACAATACCTTTAAGTTATCCCTTAATAGTGTACCTGATAAACAGAGGACACCAACACATTATGTTTGATAGCCCAAAGAGTATTTTTTGTAGTGAATAGTGTCTTGGACCTGAAACTGGCTCTGTTCACCTAACCTAATCTGTCCTATTCTACCCCAATTTCAATCCATCCCTCTTCCTTTAAATGTATCCCTCAGCTCTACCCCTACTCACCCATATCCAACCACAGACACTATTAAATTCACAACCTCCCCAACAGGATCCCTATACATTAATCTACCCTCTGCTACAACTTTTTCAAAAAAAATTTGCACCCAGACACACAGAATCATATGACATAGTAATCTAACATTATGAGTAAGTCATCTCATGAGCATAAGAAAATGTTTGTAACCATCATTTGATCTCTTTCCTCTTCATTCTATTCCACCTTACTTTTGCAATTCATCGAGATTCAACAAAGATACCTTCATCAAAATGCTATTCTAATTTAACTTGAATATCTTAAAATCCATACCTCTTGACACAATTAAAGACACTACTTCACCTACTGACACACACACACACACACACACACACACACACACACACACACACACACACACACACACACACACACACACACACCAGTGCAACATTCATCTCATTAATGGTGTCAACACCGGATTTATTTTACCATGTCACCTTGTCTTTGAAATTCATCCTGCATAGATTTATATCACTACAAATCATTCAACCTCAAAATCAACAATAAGGATAAAACAAAAATGTAATGAGCTATTTATTTTATTCCTATAATCAGTGGAGAAATTTACCTTTTTCCCAGGTCCCAAGCTTAAAGAAGACCACCTAGCAATGCTACATCATGATACTGCTACTACTGTTACTCTCTTACCCATCTTCCCTCCAAATCCATCCTGTTCTTCAAAACATCAGGCTAAGGAGCATATGCAATAAAATCCATGCCAGCTTGTTATGTACTCCCCTGATATACTGATTGACATGGAAACATGGTCCAGGTTTTAACATAGTCAGGCTTGACTGGAAAAATAGACAGGTAGCATTTTGATCTTTTTCTTTTAAAAAACTCACTACATGTAACCTTATTTAAACAGGAGATACCTACATTTAACAATGCAAAAATAATCCTATCTCTACTAAAAATCAATAATAATGGGATCTTCCAAGATGGCCGTACACTGACCAACATCTTAATTTCAGCCTCCCAGTGTGAAAAAGAAACAGAGAGACAAAAGGCCAGAAACTCTGCAAGTTTAATAAATTAATTTACTGGCTAGTAAGTACACTGCCTGGATGCCAGCAAAGAAGACATTTAGAGAGAGTGAAAGAAAATCAACTGGAAAAGGTGAAAACAAACATTGACTAGGAAGAATTCTGCAGCTGTTCAGCAAAAAAAAAAAAAAAAAAAAAAAACAGTCCAAGTTTTAGCTTTGGTGCATAACATGACTTAGAGTAATCTAGAGGAAACAATAAATCAAATGTGCTCAGAGCTGATAAAAATAAATGAAATACTGAAGGAATATATTAACTAATATAACAAAATGCTGGAAAAATGGAGGAAGCTTTAAACAGCTATACAGATGAACTGATAAAACTGCAAAAATCAGAGGATGAAATAAAGAAAAGGCTGGCTGAATATGTGACTGTTCAAAAAGAGATGTTTCAAAAATGTTAGAGTTAGATGAGAGAGCATCTAGGGAAAATCTGAGATTTTCTCCTCTAAGAGAGGAACTGGAAGGATCAGACTATATTAATTTTATGAAAGCACAAATAAGATGCAGTTATAGCAGCAGAAATAATTGATCCTGACAAAACTGTGGCAAAGGGACAAAGTATTCAAAATCTGAGACAGTAGAGTATTTGTGGAAAATAATTATTCACTGCACACCAGTCAGAAGAGAAGCAAATTTATCCCATTAATCAGGTATTGTCAAGCGGCAGGTGTGAGATTCAACCTGCTGTATCCAGCTGTCTTCAGAATATTTTTTCCTGGAGGATCAAAGTCATTTTTTGGTGCAGAACAGGCTAAAGAGAAAATACAAATGTTTGTCAAACAAAAAGTGAGCCATCAAACAGAAGAGAATACTGTTTCTCATTTGTCCTGATATAGAGAGACTGCCAGTGAAAGTTTTTCCAGTGTTCCAAAGGAAAATGCTTGAGAGACAGAAAAAGCATAAGAGTTAACTAAAAGAATCAGGAATACCTTGAACTTGAGCTGGAGTCTGGTGATGGGAGACGGAGATAAACAGGAAGAAGACCAGCAGCATTGAAATTAATGTATAAATGTGAGACTATAAAGCATTAATCACATTTGTGAAATATGGCCTTGGAAGAAAAAGTAAAAATATTGGACTTTTGTTGGCTTTGTTAAACTTGTGGGGGACTGAATTGCATATGTCCCACTTCATGTCATAAATATTTGGAAAGGCATTGAAGTGAAGGAGGAAAAAAGAAAAGAAAAGTAACTGTAAGTAAAAAAAAATGTTCTTAATATTTGTATGGGACATTTCATGATACAAATTACATGTTATATACTTTAAGTTATTGTTGTATGTGGTAAAGATACTAAAGTAAACAATTATAATAATATACTAATAAAATAATAAACCATTAAGAAATGGAGGCATTACGATATAAAAAAAGAATAAAGAATGGACAAAAGCATGTTTAAGTTAGCATGCTGTAATCCTCAGTTGTTGAGGTGGGGTATGGGGTGTAAAAGTGCACAGATTATAATATATGTAGAGTTGATATGTACTGTCTTACTTTTGCATAGGAGAATGTCTGGATTAAGGCCTTTGGTGTAATGTAATAACCAATTTTTGTGTAAACAAGTGAATAAAAGGGTACTGAATGTAATGAAAAGTTGAACAGTTTGCAGAGCTGCACATTTGGTACTTTTGTTTTCATGGAGACAAGCTGACTATAGAGGGACACAATAAAAACCAGAACATTTTTTAAGACTAAAGGTTGATATTTTCTGAAAGCATATAAACTGTTTTTTCACATCTGGGAGAGGAATGAAGCTAAGACAAGAACAGACAGAAATGAATGTAAGTAGGAGCACATGCGTCTTAGCATGGATAACCTTAATGATAGGTTATGTTATGCCTGCATGTGCAGCTGTCAGTTTGGGACAACTGATCCTATCAGAAAGGTTAAACTTCATTATATGAAGATGTACATCGTTTTGTGTGTGTGTGTGTTTTTTTTTAAGTTAATACATTATGGGGTGCTCCAGTGGTGTATTTTTTTGTTTGTTTAAGGGTTTTCATTAATACAAAAAGTCTTGTAAAATGTGACATAGGTTCAAATGGAGATGACAGGAAACAACTGTATGAGACCAAATTGTCAAAGCTGTGGGTGCATATAACACCAAAGCTAGAAACATACATTAAAAAAATTGTCATATATGATAGGTGGGAATACTAACTTCTTACCATAATGGCTACACCAAACATTATTTTGGAATGTGGATGGCTGCACAGGTATAGACAAAAAGATAAGAGTATTGAATTATATTAAGAAAGGCCGAGTGCAAAGACACATTTGGAAAGAAGTGAGCATGTAAATTTGATAAGGTATGACTTTCTGGATGGATATTCAGCAGAGTATCAGGGACAAAGGAAAAGGGGAGTACTTAATACTAATTGCTAGAGGAGCTCCAATAGTGATAGAAGAAGAAAAAAGGAATGCCAGATTTATGGTAGTAAGAGAATTCTGGCAAAAGCAGGATTATGCTGGCATGTATTTGTATTACAGCTAAAATTGCTATTATGGAGCTTAAGAAAATGTGGAGAGAAATAATCAGCTTTCGCTGGAACTTGATTTGCAACGCTGAGGATGTGCCCTGGGGTGCCTAGAAGAGAAAATATAACAAAAGAGGGAAGATTTCTAAAGAAATGTATAAGAAATATTTGATATGGAAGCTGTGAATTCAGTAGTAAGAATTCAGACAGAATTTACATATTATTCCCCAAGGTAAAACAACTGGACTTTACTAAGGAGAAATTATATTTTCACATGAACATAAGTGAACATATTCGTGCTTCGACACAGATCCAGTAACTATTTCAGATCATGCATCAATAAAACCTAAGATAAACATGCAGGGTAATGAAGTAAAACTGAGACACTGGAGCTTCCTCACCTACCTGTTAAAAGAGAGGAATTTAAGGAATATGCAATGGAAATTATTCAAGAACTTTTAGGGAAGATAATGTCTTTGGAAGTTTTAGTAAGTGAGTGGGATAAAATGTAAGTGGAGTTTAAAAATAGGGTTAAAAAGAAAGAAAAAGACATATGATTAAGAAGTAACAAGAATTATTTAGAGGGGCTGCAAAGGTTAAAGTATTCCAGAATAAGAGGAATCTCGCAGAACAAATACAGGTGCAACTGCATATTAACTGAAGAGAAAATAAAGGAATAACTGGATAACATACATGAATTTAGAAAGATTGCTGTTAAGCAGCTGTTTTTGATAACTCCAGAACAGAAAAACTCTTAGCACAATGACTTAGGCAACAGAAAGTGGAAAGCTTTGTTGCCAAACTTAGGGAGCCTATAACAAGAAAAATAAACAGAGTTCATGTAGATGCATTAGATATATTTCAGAAGTTTTGTGAAAATTTGTATACAGCAAAGGAATGTGCAGATAAAGAAAAAAAATAAAAGGGCTCAGCAATTAACAGGAGATAGGGGGAGATGATATAAAAATGGTGACATATAATCAATCTGCAGGAAAGTCTTCAGGAATACATGGTATTCCTCTGGAAGTTTGGAAGCTAGGCGGGAGGAAAGTGATAAAGATCTGGACGGATTTGTTTCACAGTATTTAAAAGGGAGGGAGGCACCAACATCCTGGAATAAAGCTGTTGTGGTTGTGATGCCTAAAGATGGTAAAGACCAATCAGACCCAACTTCATATAGACCCATTTCAATTTTAAGAAGGGTTATAAAATTTTATGTCTATAATAACTAAAAGAATGGCAGAGGTGTTGCCAAAAGTGATAGATATGGATCAATATAGAGTTTGGAGGGGAGGCAATATTTGACAACATTAATAGAAAAATGATCCAAAGGGAAGCAGAATGTAAGAAAATAACACTATTGTTGGTGGGCAAGGGTGAAGTGGGATATGTTGATCATTCCAATAGATTAGGTAGTTTAAGATTACATGATCTCAAGAAATATTTTAGAGCTACACAGTTAAGGCTCATATGCATAACACAAACAGAAAGCTATAATTCAAATTGTAAAGGGATGATGATAAAATGGAAATAATTGGATTTCAGATGCAAATTCTTAAGAAGAAAAAAAACACCCATACAGAATATTATATATTCATAAAGTAGCAGAAAGCATTCTAAGAATTAAGCCAACATGACAATGAAGAAAGAAGATTTTGCTGATAGGGATGACTGCAATTAGGGGCACAGAGAATAGGCAAGAGAAGTTTGGAATTTACTGGAGAAAATTAGCAAAGGTCACCAAGATACTGGGAGCAAATAACTAGATAGGGAAAGGTAAGGGAACAGGAAGAAGCCAAGAAGACATTTGGACTGCAGGCTAGAGACTGCCTTCTTTATCAGCGACTGATATGAGAGTATAGACAAACAGAAAGGTGTAGGGGAATCCTAAGTGAAATACCTGCTCTGGTAGAGCTTTTCATTGAATCTAGAACAAAAGTTGGTGTTAAAAAATGATAATTTGTTGGGCATATAAAATATTGCATGATAACTATAAGAATCAAAAAGAGGAGGTTAGGAAAGATTGGTAAGAGAGACTGGATAAACACGGTACAAGGAAATATGCAACTAAGTCTAGAAGATTTAAGATTTTTACCCAGAAGTGTTTGCATATGTATTTTTATACCCCAAGCAGGCTCCAAAGAATTTTCCTCTGGTAGATGGCAAATGTAGGAGGGTAATGGGGAAGAAAGCGATAACTGGGAACATGTGTTTTGGGAGTATAATGAGTTGGCAGACTTTGAAAATTCCCTACAGAGCACTCCATCAGAAATATTGGCTGAGCAAACTGGTGTAACTGAGCTGCTATACAGGATCTGAATTGCCTAGACATAGTAAGGCCTTGTTAAGTTTAATTCTGGTGGCTGCCAAAAAAAGCAATTATTAGAAAATGTAAGTCAAAGTCTAAACCAATCATACTTGAAGTAGTGAATACTGTAATGGAGATAAAAGAATTGTAAGTGGGATCTTTAGAAAAGGGTCGATACAAACTACTTTGAAAAAAATGGAAAATGTGGAAATAATATATGCAGAATAATGTTCTGAAGGAGGAATGAGGTTTAAAGGAAGGCAGGAATTTAACAATTTATGTAATGCTGGATTGATGATAATTTATAAGGAATGTATGTGATGTAATGTTTGTAACTGTGAACATGTTAACATGGTTTGTTTTTTAAATAAATGTATGTTTGTCTATGTCTTAAGTGATAATTCAATAAAGGTGTTTTAATCAATAATAATAATAATAATAATAATAATAATAATAATAATAATAATAATAATAATAATGTATTACTGGCTTATTTATCCCAACAGGCAAACATATTGACAATACAGAAGAACATTTCACTATATCCACCATGAAACCATTATTCTAGGTGCCTAAACATAGACAGGAGACGAATAAGCAGCAACACCCAAGTGAATCTATTAAATTTTATGGATTTACTCATCTACTTTAATCTCCCACTAGATTTCTGAAAAGATCCATGAGGGAATCATCCTTGGATTGGGTACTTACTAACAGATCTAGTAATGTAATGACAGCTGGATGTCTACCAGACACCATTAGTCATCACCTGCCAACCTATATTTTCGGAAGCCAAAGTAGCTATGAGAAACAAATTACCCACAATCAAATTCACAATTCAAATAACTTCAACAAAGATACCTTCAGCAAAACACTTTCACAATATAACTAAAATATCTTAGAATCCATGCTTCTTGATACAGCAGTCAGCCACTTCAAATAAATCTTCATAAAAATCCTTAGTGATAAGGCCTCAATCTGTCACAGACAAGTCAACTCCAACCTGACACTATGGCTATCAAGAGAAACTAGAAAACTAATGTTAGAATGTGATAAGGCCTGGATACAATGGCACAAACATGGAACACAAACACATATAAATTATTTAGACACCAAAGAAACATTACAAAATCCCACATAAGACATCACAAGCAAATGTACTACAACAATCACCAAAATGACAATCAAAAGAACTCAAAACTCTTTTGGTCATTTATAAATGCACCACTACACCCTGAACAAATTGCCAACAAACTCCCCACACGTAGTAAGTCAATCAATCCTATCTTCACTCAGTATAATCAGTACTTCCTGCAGACCATACTATCTCTAATTAATGTTGATCCTGCCACTTCTATCTTCCTTCCATCACCAAAATCTAACTATTCCCATCCCTTCAACTTCACCCTGTATCTACTTCTACCATAAAAACAAACCCAGTTAAAATTGAAAGCTATCACCTGGGGGCTGATAAATTTACATCAAATTATCCAAAAATGCTCATATATTATACCACTACACAAGAAGGTACTTCAACAACTATAGACCCATAGCCGTCCTCTCCCCAAAAATCCTTAAAGTGCATCCAGACTCAGATCATTCAATATCTTAATTCAGACCAACTACTCTCTAACACTCAACATGGTTTAAGACCCCCTGCTCTACTTCACTTGGCAATGGTAACCTAGCATTCACCATGTTCTTAGATCTATCAAAGCATTTGAAACAGTAATACCCCAACACTTACTTTCTGAACTAATTTCTTACTTGGTTCCTTAGCTGTCTGTCTGATAGAAAACAAGCAGTCACGTGGAAATAAGAATATTCCCCATGTCTAACCATTTCCATTGGGGTTTCACGAGGTTAAGTCCCTAGACCTCTTTATTTTCAGCATCTTTATAAACAAACTTCACAACACTACACAACAAGCTAGTATACTACAATATGCCAATGACTCCTCTATAATCTGTGCAGCCCAACCTTTATCTAAACTGCAAGACATTACTCAAACCTCTTTTCCTCCTTCAAATCCTAGCTAAACAAATTCTGCCTACTCCTTAATTAAAAAAAAAAAAAAAGATTCTTTTCACCCACAAATACACTGTAATTTTCAAAAAAAAACCTTTCATTATAATATTACCAAATGGCACAAAAATCAATATATTTACATATAAGAAATTATCTGGTGTCATCATAGACAGAAATCTCAAATCTGACTACCATATTCTACAAAATATTAAAAAAATCATCAAAAGCTAGGTTTTCTCTACAGGTCAAGCACTAACTCAGAGACACAGCCAGGAAAACATTCACCTTGACCCTCTTATTCCCATCTTCCTATATGTGTCACACATACTGACAAATGTAAATGTCCCACTTGAATTCAAGCTAATCTCCTGCTATAACAAAGTTGCCAAGCTTGCCATTAGCTCGCCACACAGAGCTCACTGTTGTCAAGCTTTATTGCAGCTTAAGTGGCTTGAGTTACATAACCACCTAAAGAACTCACAGTTAGTAACCACGCCTAATCTGATTTATTATCCTGACAAATATCCCTCTCTGAAGAATAAGTTACTACCCTATTTCCCTAATGAGGAACTCTTCAACACCAATCATAATATCCACGTCTAATAACAGAAGATGATACACTTTATTCTTGTCATGTCTCCAAAATATGGAATACCATCTCTGAACAAATCTAGCATACTGACAAAACTGCCGGTCTTTAAAAAAAGGCTCAAACAACATCTCAATAAGTCATGGTCATACTCGTGCTCAGTGCCAGGTTAATATCTACTAGGTAGGTAATTATACTAGTATGCAACACTTCTACAGATTTCTTCCCACCTTCAACTCACTCTCTTCCACATGACTACATCATCTCCTCCTCCCTACCTTCTCAAACTCTGCTTCATCCCCCCTCTACTAACATTATCCTTACTCCTCCTCTCTACAGGTATAATACCTGTCCTTTTTACCTTCTTCCCTATGAAAACATTGCCTACAAATCTTTTTGTATAATTTAAATGTAAGTGTTTAATCTTTTGAAACTTATAGATGCAGTTGTGAAGATATGTGAAGGCTGCCAGCCTAGCTAGACAGAATTCTGTAGATAATTCTGTCATTTGTAAACATTAATATAAGCCACAGGCTTTCTCTTTTAACTCATTCACTCTGGAGCAGCTCAGAAAACGCTGTCTGCTTAGGAAGAACAGTGCAGTCTGAGCTCATTTTCAGATAATCCACTAGTAATGCCATGCAGAAAACAAATTTTCATAACTCTTTAACTATAAGAGATAGGCTGAAAATGTAAATGCAGAAGTTGTTCAGCAGACACTGACCTTTCCAACTGTGTAAATGTTGATAGTGCATATCTAAGTCATTATTAAATATTTGCCAAAGAATGAAGATACTGTGCATATTTTTTACCTTTTTGGTAAAACAAATCACAATGTCTTGGTGAATGTACTATGTAGACCCATACAATTTGTAATTAATTTGTATGAATTTCAGCTTTAAAATGATACCTTAACCATTACTGTGTGATGCTTCTTTACTGAGATATTCACAGAAATATGATTAATATTATATTTGTCATAATTAATAATTAAAGCATATCTCATCCCCTGTAACAGACAGAGACTACATAGGTTCATAGGTTGGTAATAGGATATTGGCCCTAGGGCCTATACAAGCCTAGCCATAACAATTCCCTGGCTATTTCTTCAACACTATTTACTTCCCTGGACCCCTGTCTAGCAGGTTGACTGACGTGATCCCTGGGGTGAATTTCCTTTCTCCCATCCAATTGTCAAGGTTCCTGCTAGACATGTATGGGCAGACTATTCCAGAGTCTGGGGAGTCTCTGGGTCAGGAACCTATCCCTCCAGTATGTTTTGTTTTTTGTGATGACAAGGTTTAGATCCCTGGAGTGTGTGGCTCTGAAGTATTGGGATTTTTAGTGTAGCATGTCCAACAGCTCTGAGTATGTTAAGCAGAGATCACCTCTGAGTAGACAATATGTGACAGAGTATAGCTGGTATTTTTTAAGGCGGTCAGTGTAGGGCATCTGCTTTAGGCCTGTGATTCTTTTAGTGAGATATTTCTGCTGCCTTTCCAGTTGTTGCAGATGTCTTGAGAGGTATATAACAAACAGGGCTTGTATTCTATAATGGGTCTAATGAGGGATGAGTACAGTGGGACAATGACCTCCTTTTTTCTGGATGAAAAGCTCTTAGTGATGAGGTGTGCCACATAAAAGGATTTCCTGACTGTTGTGGTGATGTGGTTATTGAAGGTGAGACCACTGTCCACCTGTGTCCCCAAGTCTCTTATTACACGTTCATGTTTGGTGTACTGCCACCTATGTGGTAATTCACAGCTAAATGTTTTTCCCAAAGGGGATAACTATACATTTCTTGGCACTGAGCTTGAGCCCATGGCTCTGGCACCAAGCATTTGTTTCTGTAAGGCCCTTTTGTAGAGTATCCACATCATTTGGGGATTCAATAATGGCTCCCAGTTTGTAGTTATCTGCGATTCTTGACATTGTTATAGAATGCCTTGTGGTTGTCTTTGGAATCTTTAGCCATAGTCCCTTAGAGTTGGCCTGTACTTCAAAAAAGTAAATGCCAAACAAGAGTGGTCCCAGGACTGAACCCTGAGGTACTCCACTAGTCACTTGTCTGGAGCTGGATTTGGAGTCATCTACTTTTACAGTCTGGGTTCTGTCAGTAAGCCAGTTGGCAACCTGAGTGATGTAGGGATTAATGCCCATCTTAGTAAGTCTATCTATGATTTCATTGTGGGGGATGGTGTCAAAGGCCTTGGCGAGGTCCAGATAGGCTGTATGGACCACCTTACCCTCGTCCATGGCTCTGGAGACTGATTTCAAGAAGTCAATCAGGTTCAGGAGATAAGATTGGCCCTTTACGAACCCTAACTGGGTGGGGTCCAGTGTTTGAAGGTTGCCAATGTCTTTGTTTATAAGTTCCATGATAATACGTTCCATGGCCTTGCAGATCAGGCTCATCAGACTGATGGGGTGGTAGTTCCCGGGATCCAAGGTGGATCTCCCCTTGTGGAGTGGGATAACTGTAGCTGTGTGTCACTCCATGGGCACGAAGCCTGAGGTGAGGCTATGATTAAACATAACACTTAGGTGAGGTGCCAGTTCATTTTGTAGTTCATGTAATATACAGCCCGGGATGTCATCTTGTGCCATGGATGCTGTATTCTTAGCTTTGGAGAATGCATTTTTTACCTGTGTGGCCATTATTACCGGAATTTGGCAATCTTCAGGTATTGAGATGGGCCATTTAGGGGGTGAGAGCGGGGTGAAGTTGGCACTGAATTGATCTGCCAGGATATTGGCAATATCCTTGAGATCAGTATATTTAATGCCTTTCTGTTGTAGCTCAGAACAGATCTGAGCATTGCCATTTAGATTCTTGACATTGTTATAGAATGCCTTGTGGTTGTCTTTGTAATCTTTGGCAATTTTATTTTCATAACTAGCTTTGGAGGATTTTATGAGGGATCGCAGCTTCTTACTGAGGCTGGTAAGGGAGTTTTTTCCATCCTGGGATTTTCAGTATACAAGTTGTGTGGCTCAATGTCAGCTTCAAAATGATGCATCGTGCATGTCATTACCATGCTCCCTTGCAAAGATACGGGCATAATATCTATAATTTTCATAATCCTACAAGACTAAACAAATTGTGATATTTGTACATGTTTACCATATTGTAAGAAGTAATACTGTCTTCAAAATGAGGTATTACTTAGCACACTGGCATGCTCACTCGCAAAGTTATTTACCAAAATATGAAAACAATTCATAATTTCCGTAACCTAAGTCCTAAACAAACTGTGATAGCTGTACATGTGCACAGTATACAGACACACTTCTTTTATCATGTTGTAAATAGTAATACTGTCTTCAAAATGGGGTATTAATTAGCACATAGCTTGTGACAGAAACCTGGGGTATTAATTAGCACATAGCTTGTGACAGAAACCTGGTTCAAGGCTCCTGAGAGCACCCCAGCACTATCAGGTTTTACCTCATATCATGCCCGCCCCAAAACAATACCAAGAAAGGAGGGGTGTATCCATATTCATCAAGGACTCCCACACCTCAAGACTGCGATGCATCGGAGACCATCCAGGTGCAATTAACCATAGGCAAGACTGCTCTGCAAATTGTAGCATGTTACAGGCCACCCTCACAAACTCAGGAACCTCACATGGCCTTCCTGAAAACACTAGAGGGGATAAATGTATCACCAAACACCATCATACTAGGTGACTTCAACTACCCTAATATAGACTGGGAACACTATTCAAGCCCAAACACCCTAGCCCAAAAGTTCCTGGAATTCATAAACTCAAATGCCATGGAACAACTAGTTACCATCCCCACAAGAGGAGATAACATACTTGACCTCATCATCACGAACATGGGAGCACAATGTTCAACACCGAAGTATACCCTCACTGGTGAGATCAGATCACAAACTAATCTCGCTGGAGGTCCTCATCCCACCCCACCTGAAATAAAAAGACCACAGTAAAGAACTTCTCAAAGCTGACTTCACACTTCTAAAGACTAGTGTGGTCTCCTTTAAGGCCCCGAGCGGAAAACAGTACACATGCCGCTGAATCACTTACAAATGCCTTCTACCAGCACCTGCAGGACTGCATGGATAAGGCAATCCCAAGCAAAACAAAGACTCTCTGTACCAAAGGCAAGCGTCCAGTCTGGTGGACCCCAGCCATAAACAAACTCTACAACAAAAGGAGGAAGCTACTACAAGATAGAGCAAAATCCTTAAAAGGTAAGACACCCTTGATCACTATAAGTAAAAAACTAAGAGCTCTCATAAAATCATCCAAAGCAAATTTTGAGAGAAAAATAGCTAAAGACTCAAAAGACAATCATAAGGCCTTCTTTAGCTATGTTAGAAACCTGGGAGGAAACTCCCAGATATGCTCAGAACTAGTTCAAAATGATGTGAAGATTACTGATCCTACGGACATTGCCAACATACTGGCTGACAGGTTCAGTGCAAACTTCTCCCCTCCCCAAAAGGAGAGATATCTATACCAAATGATTGCAGCCCCCAAACATCTCCAAAGTGAGAACTGCTCTCTCCAAAGCAAAAACACAGCATCCATGGGACCTGATGGTGTCCCTGGCTGTGTGCTCCACGAACTCAATGAGGAATTAAACCCACAGCTAGGACAGCTGTTTAATCAGAGCCTTACCTCTGGTGGCGACTGCAACTGTGGTCCCACTTCACAAAGGCCGTGCCTCCACCGACCCTCGAAATTACCGCCCCATTAGCTTGACAAGCCTTATCTGCAAAGCCATGGAGAGGATCATAATGGACCTCATAAATAAAGACATAGGGAATTTGCAGACTTTGGATCCAACCCAGTTTGGCTTTGTCAAAGGCAGATCATGCCTTTTAAACTTGGTTGACTTTTTGAAACAGTCACCAAAGCCATTGATGAGGGAAAGGCAGTCCATACAGCCTACCTCGATCTGGCGAAGGCCTTCGATACAATACGCCACTCGGGTATCATTGAAAAACTCATCAGCTTAAATATTAACCCATACATCACAAGATGGGTTGCAAACTGGCTGAGTGACAGAACCCACAGGGTCAGAGTTGCTGGCGCCATGTCAGACTCAAAGCCTGTCACAAGTGGTGTCCCACAGGGCTCAGTCCTAGGCCCACTCTTGTTTGGCATCTACTTCTCAGTACAAGCAAACACAGGAGGGTTATGGCTGACAAAGTTTGCAGATGACTGCAAACTGGGCCATAGTAGAAAACACATCTGACACAGATATCCTTCAGAAGGGTCTCACACAAACGGATAACTGGTGCCAGAGCCATGGCCTAAAGTTAAATGCCAAAAAATGCATAGTCATACCCTACGGGAAAAACAAGGTTACCCCTAGCTACCAAATAGGTGGCAATCCACTGAGCACAGAAGAAGTTATCAGGGACCTGGGGACCCAGGTTGATAGTAGTCTGTCATTCGACACCCATGTAGCTAAAGTAGTTAGGAAGACCTTCTACATTGCCCACCTTATCATGAAGGGATTCTCATCTAGATCAAGGGAGGTCATTGTCTCCCTCTACTCATCACTCATCAGACCAATGATTGAGTACAATGCCCCATTCGAATGTATCTGACCCGACACTTGCAGCAGCTGGAGAGGCCACAAAAGTTCCTCACCAAAAGGATAAAGGGTCTCAAAAATCTGTCCTATGCTGCCCGACTGAAAGAACTCCAGCTCTATTCAGTCGCCACCGCTGCTCAGAGGTGACCTTTGCCTAACATACAAGGCCATGTCAAACCCAGATTTGATGAATATGCTTCACCTCAAAAAATCTAGATCCATCAGAGCCACAAGGGCGGAGACTTAAACCTCGACACGGCTATTAATAGGATGTGCTGGAGGGATAGATTCATCACCCAAAGACTCCTATGCTGTGGAACAAAATCCCGGTATATGTGAGGCAGAGCACCTCGCTGGCCTTGTTCAAGAGAAATCTTGACCAATGGATGGGAGATCGCAGATATACCCCAGGGATTACCTCAGTGTCACTGCTCGACAGAGGCACAGCAAAATAATGGGTATAGTTCCCCATACTAAAGGGGTGGCGTAAGCCACAAAACTATGGGCTAGGCTTGTAAATGCCCTTGGGCAGATAGCCTAGTATGAACCTATGAACCTATGAACCTATGAACATTGGCATGCTCACTCACAAAGTTATTTACCAAAATATGAAAGAAATTCATAATTTCCATAACCTAAGTCATAAACAAACTGTGATATCTGTACATGTGTACAGTATACAGACACAGTTCTTTTACCATGCTGTAAGGACTAATACTGTCTCCAAAATGAGGTATTATTTAGCACATTGTCATACTCCCTCGCAAAGTTATTTACCAAAATATGAAAGAAATTCATAATTTCCATAACCTAAGTCCTAAACAAACTGTGACATCTGTACATGTGTACAGTATACAGACACAGTTCTTTTACCATGTTGTAAGGACTAATACTGTCTTCAAAATGATGTATTAATTAGCATGTTGACATCTTTCATTACGAAAGTCATGTACTAAAATATGAAAAAAATATCATAATTTTTATAACCTTAGCATACAGATACAGTTCTTTTACCATTTTGTAACTGGCAATACTATCTTCAAAATGAAGTCTTACACTGCATGTTGGCATGTTCCCTAACACAGTTATTCACCAAAATATGAGAAAATATAATGGGTTTCATAACCTGTCATAAACTGTGATATCTGTACATGTATACAGCTTCCAGATATAGTTCCTTTACCATCTTGTATGTACTAATACTGTCTGAGGTCTTATTCAGAATGTTTATATGTTCCCTACCACAGTTATTTATGAAAATGTGTAAAACATATAATACATTTCATAACCTAAGTAATAAAAAATTGTGATCTCTGTACACAGGTACAACATACAGACAGTCATTTACCATCTTAAAACAAGGTTTTACTCAGCATGTTGACAAGTTCCCTGTCAGACTTATTCAACAAAAAAAACTTATCATAAAAACTTCTGCACATACACAAAAACTAAAACTTGCCATTTACATTCATCAGTGTGATAATGACTTTTAGTAATGTGAATAATAGTGACAGCCGGCGGAGGTTTTACCTAACAAGTGATAATGACCCAGTATTATAATGTAACTGCACTTACTGTAAATCAATAATGTGATAATGACTTGCATTTAATTGCTGCAAGGTTCTGCATGTTCAGACAAAGGTGTTAATTGCTGCACCCTTTTGAGCAGACATTCATTGCAGGTGTAAGGTAAGACTGACTCATTACCATCTCTCGGTAGAAGTAGTATAACATTTATATTACTGAGCCATTTCTCTCACCTAAATTCTAGCCAGAAATATTGTCCAAAATATATAGTTGCTCCATGCCAGAATTAATGTACAAGCAATGATATTTCTCTCTCTAAACCATCCCATGGGTTACAATGAGGTACACAAATAGCAAAATCAGAAATATCTAAACCATCTGGTTGATCCATGTAAGAATTAGTGCAAAAGTAATAACAGCATTTATCTCACTGAACCATCCCTCTGATTTGAATCAGAATCATAAGTGACAAAGAAAGAAATATTGTCCAAAATATGTGGTTGATCAATGCTGGAAATAGTGTAAAATCAGTAATGCTATATGTTACAAAGTACCCTACATTTCTGTCCCATTTTGTTAGACTGGCCTTACCCATGCCATGGCCAATAATTATGCATTACCCCTAATGACAACAATTGAAAATCATACTATAGATAATTTAAGGGCACCCATGCATGGGATAAAGCATTTAAGATTTGCCTCTCTCCATCAGTAGTACAGGGGTTCCTTCATTCTGAACTACTTTAGTAGACACATAAGAGGATTGAGACATATGAAATATAACAGGAGATTAAATTGTCTCTTTTTTCTACTAAATACAGATTAGTAAGGGGAAACTTAACTGTAATTCATAAATGTTTCTATAGTGACATCTATGTTGTTAGTATCAGAATAAATAAGAACAGTCATCTGTAGTTACCAAGAATAATAATTTTTTTGTAAAAATACTAGTTGGTAGAAAAAGATCATTACAAATTTTTTCATTATCTGGCCGGTAAATTGTGGAATATGATCTCTCTCAGAATAAGGAATATCAACAAAACTGAATTTTTTAAAAAGGAAATGGATGCTATATTCTGACTTTGTTTTTCCTAGACACTGAACATTGAAATAATGTGATGACTAGAGATGGAATCCCATAGCTGCTACAACATAATGTGAGATGTAGGGGTATTCAGGATTTCAGCCACCTCAGTCCGAGAACTATGTCTTCAACTGCAATCTTACCAGCAGTAACAGGGATTTAACCATAATATTTTCTCATATACATATACTGTCAGAATATCTGTTAGAAAGGGCCACTGATTCCACTACAGTCATACTACCCCTTTCCTGCATTCATAGTATATGCTGACACTCAGTAATCCAACTAATGTCATCTTAGCAAGGAACCAGTGAGCACTGCAATAAAAAGTGCCACAAAAATTTGTAAATTCTGCATCTCCAATGAACTGCATAGCTATCTACAGTTTTAAATCCAAGAAAATGTGTCATCTGATACCCTTGTACATATCAAATAGCAGATACATGACATTGATACAATACTATCATTCTTGAACCTCAAATATCTTCTGTAACACCACGACTATAAAATTTTATGATCCGCATCTTCTGGTTCTCTGTCAAACTGCCCTACTGAAGATTTCATGGAGGGTACAGTACTTCTGCAGTACTTTTGGGTACAAGGTGATGTGCAGTCAGTTCTACTAGCCTCACTTTCAGACTCTGCAATAATGTACAGGAAACCAGATACCAAGACACACATAACAGTTCTCTGTTAAAAAACAGAAAAGTTACATATACATGACACCAGTGTCAGTTTTCCTTGAATACCTAGTGTATTTAGAAAAAAAACACAATCCCATATTCTTGGACTGTTTTATTTTACATGCAATCACTGCTGTATTAACTTTTTACACGAATCAAAGTAAAACTTTGTCTTTCATAAAACTGTCTAGGATTTTGGGCCTTTGTCTGTCCCCCACTGATTATTGAGCAAATCCCTCTTGTTAGCAAGTACAACAACGAAAACACAAGTATGACCCATAACAAATTTGGGATCTCACAAAATGGTACCTTCAACCAATGCAATCCTGCTTGTAAGTCACAAAGTGGTGATGTAACGGATATCAGTTCTGCTTACAGGGGTTACAGTGCTTCATGATTTGAAAGGAGAACGAGTCAATTGACACCAGCTGCAAGCACGTATTGTAGCTTCTTCTTTTAATTTAGGCACTGTTTTACAGCCAAACATTAACCCTTTTTGGGTAAATGAGGCTGAGCAAGCAAATGTGTTATCTGTCATTACAGGTGTATCACAGACAACTTGTGTTCAAACTAGAAAAACAGCTGATTACATTAAAAATGACAGAACTTGAAATTTTCTAAGTGTATGTCTTTGTAAAAAACACTCAAGAATAGAGATGGTGCCAGAGCCTGTATACTACTAACATTAGCTTTTAGTTTTTTTTTTTTTATGTTGAAAATAGCTGATATTCTTATAGTTGCTGTTGCTACATAGACAACGTGATTGCAGACAGGACCGATTACAAAAAATCCAGATTACAGGATCCTTGGTGGTGGGGACTTTTCCAGCAACCACGGAAGTGTGGAGATACTGTTTTTATAACTTTTGGTAAGGTTTGCTTCTTATTGTGGGGAGTTTGTGAAACAAGCTTTTTAAAAGACAGCTGATGGCAGGCATTGTATGTTTTTAAGACTAGGTACTCTGTAACTGGAGAGGTGACGTGAACGTTGATTGCCTAAAGTTAATCTGGGCCTAATGATATATTATGTAAGTAATATGTGTTGGAAAGTCGTACTTCATAGGTGCTCAAGAAAACATTCACTGTTATGTTTATACTTAAGTCATTCAGCAGCAAAGTTTTTCAGTTGACCTGTTTTATCTTAGTGGGTGCATCTAATGCAGCAGTTCCAAGCTATAACCAATAAATGTTCGGTGAAGACTGATAACTGGACTTTTTGTCTTTGCTTTTTGACATTTTATTACTAGTTGTCTTCTATGTATTCTTGAAATAGGGGTGTTAAAGTTTAAGATGATGCACATTAAAAAGTTACAAACATTATACTTTCAGAGCTGTAGGCTGTAGCTGTATGCTTTTCTAAACTTAGCTGCACTCCTAGATGACCTCGGATGTAATGTACTGGATTGTTATCGCCTCAGGGAGTGCTCGGATGTAACCTTAGATGCTCTCTGTGATGGTACTCGGGGTTAATGAGTTAAATAAGAAAATTATATTGGATGTTGAACTTCAAAAATGTAACCACATTGCACTCTGCTGGAGGAAAGCTGGTAAGTCAAGCCTTGTATAAATGTTTGATCTCAAACTCGGAGCCGTGATGTCTAAACCAGCAGATTATCTCTATTGTTTTGAGAACAGAGTTAATTGCTAGATTTTACATATATAATGTCTTTAATTACTGTGGTTTCCTGCCCAGGTGCAAGATCAAAGCAATGTAAATGTAGAGTTTCTGTTAGACTGGGAAACCAGAGAATTATTAAGAATGATGTAATCTAAATGTGTCATTAAAATGTGTTATCAATTTAAGGACAGAGAGACTTAGAACATTTTGCATTTGTCTTTAGAACATCCAACATCACTAGCACTGTCTTGCTCTATATGTAAGTTTATTTTAGAACTGTATTTGTTCTTAGATATAGCTAGGAAATAGGAAGATTAGACTAGCTGTTTTCTGTATTGATGTCAGAACTTTTCTACTGTATTATTTTAAGCATGTATCTGTGATCTCTGAACTTTTGACTAGCACTGTGTAGTAAGAAGTATTGTCTTGTGTTCTTATTATTTATTATTAAATATTTTTAAACCTTTCAACTGTGGTTGTTTTATGTAGCGATAATTTAAGCTCTATAGTACATTGAAGGTATATAGTGATACTTTCCAAGCCACTCCAAATAAGCCTTGCTGTTTGTCACACATCATTTGGATAGTAATATTGCACAGTAATAATTGGACTCACTTTGATAAGGGCCTTATTAGTAGCTGATATTAGTGGTTGGTGGCAAGTGATACTACCGTATAGTCTGGGCAGAAGGGGCATAGCTGGAAAACCTGTGCCAGCTTTCCCCAGGAGTGTCTGTGTGTTTGTATATAACTCATATCTCAAAGTGTGTGTGTGTCAGCTACTTGGGCAGGGACACAAAGCACTGGTTGGACAGAGAGGGTGCTGGAGGTTTTAGCTTGACCACTAGGCTGAGATCTGGACCCTATAGCTGTGCCAGTGGGGAGTTTTATTGGGGATCTGGAGAGAAAGGGAGAAACCAGCCCCAGACTGACTATGATCTCTGTGTGCTCTTAAGGGAAATTGTACTTTACTGTGTGTGTATTTGTTATCCTTCCCAATGTGGACACCCCTCACTGGAGTTAGTGGTGAGGATTGAGGCTCCTTGATTCCTGGGCCAGTGCACGGGCATCACAGCAATCATAATAATTTGTGGCACAGACTTTTTTCAAATGTACCTGCAATACTATGTTATGTGTTTACTGTATGTTTTAACATTTGTACACCATACAAAGAACTAAATTCTTTGTTAGCTTTATATGACTGCACTACACTGAGCATTTTTCCCTGGACTGCCACTGAAAAAAGGCTCTGCCCAGTCAGACTTTCCTGGTCAATAAATACAAATAAATAAAAAATAAATAATTAAATAATAATGCACAAAACATGGCAGTTATTTGGTGAGATCTTGAAATTGCATTTCCTTCAGTTACCCTATTATTTCTTGAAGGCTTTAAAATTATTTGGTCTGGCTGATTTAGTTACATATTTACTATAACAATTATCTCTGAGTACCTCTTCTGATGTTAAGGTTGAACATTTTGTTTCATAGACAATAAAAATCATAAAGGGTACCAAATAAAGGATACCCTTATTGCCATTTTTACTTAGCAAATTCCATCAGACATGAAAAGAATATTAATGGTTTAAAAATTAAGAAAAAATGAATCATAGATAATTCAGTCCATTCACTGGGTGCTGAAGGTGGCACTCATTTGGCATCTACAGACTCAACATCTTTGCTGAAGAATTGGGGAGAAAAACAAAAATAATTGGGAACAACAACCCAAAATCAGGGACAATGTTTAAATATTATACTAATTCACTTACAAAGTAAATGGAACAAAAAGTTTTGTATTAACATGCATTTTCTGAAAACGAATAATATGCATGAAACTGTCTGGCATTAGTCATCAGTGATTTACTAAAAAATAAAACATTTTACAAGAGAGAGGGCAAAAATAAGAGGCAAAATCAAGAACCACTGAGTCACATCTCAAACTCCACCCTTCATTCCCACAATGCACTTCACATCCCTCTCCTTTGCCAAAAGAAAGTATTACATGGTGATCTTCTGGCTCAGACTTATTTTGGAGAGTGTTCAAGCATTTTGCATTATAAAAAAAGTGTACACTAAATGTACAATATGTGTACATGATATGTATTCAATAATGTCCCTACCACATCTTTTGTGCTTTCTAGTTAGCCAGAAAGAGTAGGCTAAGTGGGCATGTAGTCTACACTTTGTGGTAACCTTTATGAATCTCCTTTGATATTTAACAATGCACAAAATGAGTAGGAAAACTAAAATTAGGAGGAAGAAGGTGTGAGTTATGCTTGTGCTGTATGTTTACTCAGAATGGTGTACACTTAGTGTAAGTGCTAATGAACCCCAGGGATACACTTTTTTGAGATGCTAGTTAGACAGCGTATTTCATTTTTTTTTTCAGAAAAGTAGCTAAATGTTTTTGGTGTTTGTTTTTCCACTTCTTTTCCACTTCAACTCACTGGACCATTCATTAAATATAATGCCCCTTTGGGATGTATCTGTCCAGACACATGCAATGACTGCAACACCCTCAGAGATACCTTACTGAAATGATACAGAGACACCTTACTGAAGGGATACAAGGCCTAAACAACATGCCCTACACAGATGGACTCAAAGCCTAGTCACTATACTCAGTAACCGACAGACCTGTAGTTGGCTTACAAGGCATCCAGGGACCCATTACTGATGGATTTACTGCACATCAGCAAATCAAATGACATCAGAAATACTGGGTCTAGGGATCTAAACCTCTTCTGCAACATCAACATAATGATTTGGAGGGACAGGTATATTTCAACAGCATCTTAGATCTATGAATGGGAAACAGGAAATGTACCCCAGGACTACCCATGTCCTACTAATGGACAGAGGCAGCTCTAATGCTTTATTCAATGCATGGGCCCCCTCAAATTATCTGTAGTATGATCCAAGTTATTTTATTAGGAGTAATATATAATTATCAACCATGGGATGGGTACGGCCAATCTATAAAAAACGGGATAGGTTATTTTGAGTAAAAAAAGAGAAATTGGTTAAGCTTAAAATGGCCCACAAGGGCAGCTATCCTAGTACTTACTTATGAACCTATGATACATTTCTGATATATGTATATTTATATGTATATGAATATGTGTGTGTGTGTATGTGTGTGTGTGTATATATATATATATATATATATATATATATATATATATACATATACATACATATATAATTTATTTATTTATTTTACATGTGCCTATCGGGATAGTCCGAGTGGAAACAAGTCCTTTTTCATTGGAGGTCTGGAGAGAAAAGCTCCACATGAAAGACAGAGATTACATAACAATACTTTTGACAATAAACATTTATGTATCCCATTACAGCTAATGCATATCCTAGTATATAACACTAAATATATGTGTACATTAAATTACCAGAAGGCAGTTATCAGACTATAGACATATATGCCAGTTAATGGCACAGATTACAATGCTGACACTCTGTTAACACACAATGTAATACTGGAGAGTATACAAAATAACTGAATATAATTCATTTAAGAAGCTACACATTCAATATATGAGAGACATATATACTCTAAACAAAGTACAGTATATGATCTACACACACACACACACACACACACACACACATATATATATATATATATATATATATATATATATATATATATATATATATATATGGGCCTACTTTAGTTTGTCAAAAGCTCGTTCTTTAGACAAACAAAAGTCCGGCCCT